>NC_049910.1:15986883-16087920 GCF_001411555.2 Juglans regia
GGGGGGGGGGGAGTGAGGGACGGCTACGGTTTATGGGTTTTAGGAAGAAAAAATCTATAGAACCTTCTACTATTCACACAACCTCCACACACCACACTTTTTTTAATTTTTTTTTCTTTTATCAAATATTTAATATATGAATAATGAATAGAAGAATTGAATTAGTTTAAAAAGAATAAACTCAAAAAGAAATTTTAAAATTTTAAAAAAATATGGTGTGTGGAGGTTGTGTAGCATTGCTCTTTTAGGAAAGAAAATATCTATTCATCATCCTAATTCTCATCATTCTCTCATCTAATGCAAAGTAGTTGCTTTATATCAACATTATTATAAATGTATGCATCTTTTAGAAGAGCTACAAAATTGTAATTCTAAAAATGATTTCTTCCTATATTTTTCAGCATAGTGCATATCATTTGAGAAACTGAGAAAAGCTAGTCTCATTCCAGTAAAGATAGAATCGGGCAATCATGGAGCTACTGGAACAAATAGTACTGCTTTTATTAGCATGGTAGGCTATATTACTAGGCATTTTGCCCCCATTACATGCAAAAGCTGGAAACACATCCCTGAAGTAGATAAGGAGGAATTGTACGCTCGGGTCTGCGTAAGTAATCATTGTGGTTATTTATTATTTTCTTGCTTTGGTTTAAAAATTATGTAATACATTTGTTTAATTCAATCATGTTTTAGGGAGAATTCCTCCTTGATTGGAGTGAAGATAATGTCAAAGAGAGCGTTAAAGCAAAGTTACAACGAAGCTACAATTACTATCACCATATATTGCACAAGATATTCAATAAATACTCAACAAAAGAAGAAGCGATTGCTCATGTCCCAAATGATTTGAATCAAGCTGATTGGCAGATATTGCGTGATCGATGGACAGATCCAAAATACAAGGTATCTCAATATTAAAGTTTGTCACGTATATATTCATAAGCTATTGTATTAGTTAGTATCAATTTCGTCAGTAACAAGCATGCATAAAAAATTATTTTCTTCATGAGAAAATAAATGTAAATTGATGTCTATATTATTTACAAATAATATAAACTTGAAACTTATGGTGGGCATTGTATATATAGTAGGCTTGTGATGGAATTGGAATTTGAAAATGTGTATATATGTTAAGGGTAGAACTAGTTGGTTGGTACTAGTTCCATTTCTAAATAAAATAAATATTGAATTAGGATGGACAAAGAGGCTAGCTGTTACCTACTCATAATCCTTGCAATTCTTTTTTTTTTTTTCTTTATGTTTTTACTCCTAGAATTAACTTGCATTTTTTGGTTTATTTTTTATTTTTAATAGAAATTGTGTGATCAAAATGCTTTGGATAGATGCAACTTGAAAGTTAATCACGTGGTTGGATCAAAATCATTTACTCGACTTCTGGAAGAAAAGGTATTTTTTAATTGTCATTTAAACATTGTGATTTTTAATATTAGAGAGTTTTTTTAATTTTTTTTAATCTCTTGAAGCGTGTGGAGGATACTACTCTGATTGATTTTTATAAACTCACACACTCAAAAGATGGCTCTTTCACGACTCTTACAGCAGAAGAAAATTATGTAAGTAATGCATTTTTCTTAACGAAATACTTTACTTCAACTTGAGTCTTGATTTTTTATCACAACTATAGCATGTAGACAATATATTTCTAGTTTTTTCTTTTTATTGGTCTAAGGAATCTAATATTTTTTTTTGTCATTGTCTTTGTCTAAGTTATTATATAGAGTTCCATTTTGAGTTAGAGTTAGAATATGCCATCTTGCACTATTTGCTTACTATAGTTCATAGATGAACTGATACAGGTAACTTAAACGTTATATGCGGAGTTATTTTTTATGTGCAAGAGTTTCATTTACATTGTTGTTTATTAGTTTTTAGATTTGGTGTTTTATGGCACCATGTAATTAGAATGTTATTGCATTATTGATCATTATGATTATTTTAAAATAATGTATTAGAAACCTGAGATGAGACCTCTTGCTCACTTATGTTAACCATTTGTAAACTATACTATACAACAATGAACAAAAATAAAAGTGAATTTCAACTTTGAGATGTTACTGATGTTTGTTTTTTCTTTTGTGATATTTTATTTCTTAAGGTGAATTGATTTTATTTTATTTGGGTTATGCATTGGACTTAGACAAGCACAATGCATACATATACTAACTTACTTTTTTAAGAAAAACTTACTCTTACTTTTGCAGCATAGGATGAAAGATTTATGGAATGAGAGAAATGCTGCCGGGTCATCACGGATTGCAGAAGATATTTTCAACTAGATTTTGGGGCATAAATTTGGATATGCCAAAGGATTGAGAAATTATATCATACCTATTCCATCATCTTCACGTTCATCCAAAGTCATCCAACTTACTCAACAAGTAGAGAAATACAAGAATGAGATGGAGGTTTATAAGAAGAAATGGGAGGAGTCGGTGCAAAGAGCAGAATCTATGCAATCAAATATCAACAATATGGTAGAGAAACAAAGTGAATATGATCGTTGGCTCTCAGAAATTATGGCACAATTAGAGAGTCCTAAAGAGACATTCAATTTGACATTTCTATTTTAGTTTGCAAAGAACAAACTTTACTTGAGTGTTTTTATGAACAATGGTACTAGATTTAAATGATGGTTTTAATTTTATGCATTTTGTTGTAGCACTAGAATTTGTTATTAATTGTTTTTTAATATTGATGATTATTTGGTCTTCTATTTATAAAGAATGAAGAATTGTGCAATCATACGTGATGAAATATATTTGTCACTAATTCTAAATGCATGTCACCATTTATGATAATAAATATTTGTCGCTAATTCTAAATCACGGTGTATAGTGACGAGAGTTAATCGTCACCAATAGTAAACAATAGTGACAAATTTAACTCGTCACCTATACTAGACACCAATTTCTTATTGTACTATTATTTGTGACAAATAAATTTTGACGGCAAAAATTAGCTTAGCGACAACAATACTGCCTCACAAATAGTTTTCTACTAGTGACAATTATTTTGGTCGCTATAATGTTCATATTTGCGACGAATTAATTATCTAATATTAATGAGGAACAAATCTTTCGTTACAATTGCTTTAATTTTTGCGACGATTTTTGTTTTATGAGGACTTTTTAGGACCAAGTATGAGACCCTTATTGCGACAAAAAAACATCGCTAAATGTAGTATCTTTTACAACAGTGTACTTTTATCGTCATTAATAATTTTCAACGACGAGATATTTTCGACGAATGTGTGACGATTTTTTTTCCTCGCAAAAGACAATTTACGACAAAAATTCAATTTTTAGCGACAAACTTTTTTCTCGAAAAAAGCTTTATTTCTTGTAGTGTGGTTGCCAGTCTCACGTGGGGCTGGGGAGTGGGGCTATCCAACGGAGGCGCAACTTCTGTGTGGTTTCCGAAACTATGGGGGGCCTACTATGCATGGGGCTTGATTGTGGTGCTTTTGTTCTGATCGGAAGAAACCGAGAGGATTAAGTGGGTGGTGGCCTTGCCATGGTTGAACTTATTGGGTTGCAACAGTGTGGAGGAGCTTTGACAGTTGGTTGATTTGGTTTTTATCTCATGGAATAGGGGCTTTTGATGGTAATTGGTGGTGATGGACGTGCGGTTGTGTTAAAGACTTAACCATTGATCCAAAAGCCCTAAGACTGTTGGATTCTAATTTGGTTAAATCTTTAACCCTCAGTATCATAACATTCTACCATATTTCCAAATTCGACATCCATGGCAGCCCACACTATCAACATTGACCCGATGGTAGTCATTTCCCTTTTGGCGGGTTCACTCATCTATCAATATTCAACGACTTCAATAATTATTACTCATGAGCTTATCATAAAGGACCAATTAAACCTCATTTAGGACCAGTAAAATTATCCATATTTCATTCCTAATAATACTATTTTTAGGAATATGTTACAAAAACTACTTTTTTGGTTGTTTGCTTGCGAGCATTGTAACCCATTTGCATCTTCATTTTGTAACCAATTTGGATCTAAACTTTGTGACCTAGAAAGAGAAGGCATGCCGATCTAATTTTTGTAACCCAGACCTCCATTTGTGACCAATAAACTATATAACAAATGGATTACAAATCCTATCTTCATTTGTAACCTAATCCCCCATTTCCAAATCTTGTCTTTCTTGGGTTCATCAATGACACTGAAGATTGTAGGAAATCTTGTTCATATTGAAACTGAGTTTGTATTTGACTCTTTCTAGACATTTGATTTTTTGAAAGCTCAAGTCTTTCTGGGTGTTGGCAATGTGTTTCGCACACCGGGTATTGGCCTCAATTTTCTGCAACACATAAAAGATGAGGGGCTCGGGGTTGAAGGGTCACCTCTGATGCCTAAGTCAGTTTTTTTGTTCCTTGGAAAGAGTTTCAGTAAGCAAGAGAACGTAAGTCCCGAATTCTAACTTAGTGACTTGCTTTTATACTGCTTGTCGAGATGGCACTTCATATCCCTTGTTAGAGGCACTTGTCTCCCATACAGGATACCACGTTGTTTGTCTTTAATATAGTGTGGCCTCCCCAGCCATGCCTTTGTGGCAAGTGGGTGGGTGCGGCCACCTTTCGTGCATTCTATCAAGGATAGGAGGTCTTGCTGTGATCTCTATCCACATCCCGTATCCGATCCTTAAATGTAGCGTGGCCCTATCACGACATGCGTCTACAAGGTAGTGTTAGGGTAGGCGTCATCCTATCTTTTGTTGTCGACCAGTTTCTAGTGTAAGCCCTTGGCCTTCTTCTTCCTTACACAACTCATGGGCCGACTGTTCTGCTAATCACTGGGCCTCTAGGGTAAGTTCAGTCTGGCCCAGGGGTGCAAATATCCTTTCCTAATGGGCCCAACTTGATAGGGGATACAAACATCCCTTTCACTGGGCATGGTAAACATTTTACAGTGATGATATCAATGTCTCTTGGCATTTTATTGTGGTGACTAATTTGATCATACAAATGAGTTGTTTGCTGCTGTGTACTATATTTTCTTTTAAGTGTACGCCATTAGACTAAGGTCATTTTAAAAATTTCAACAATCAAGAGGTTAAGATCATGTTGTCTGTTTTGGTAGTGCCAACAAGAAATTTAGAAGTGGTATTTTGCATATATATTTAATGATGATACTTAGGATTTTAGACAATTGTAGGGAATATGTGATTTTGAAATCCTACGAAATGCCCAAAGTTATTAATCATTGGCTGCCAAGAGGAACTTTATTCAGAGAAGCAAATAAAAGGGAATATAGGGTTTGTTTTTAGTATTAATTAAATGACAGATAAAAAAACAACAGATGCCACCTCACAAAGATAGAAGTTACCTTGTTGTCTTCATGCACTCGTGCTTGTGCATTTTGAACTTGTGAAAGGAAGAAAAGATAGTAGGAAAGAAAAGAAAAAGAAAGAAAATGTAAAGAGGGGTCTCCAATGGAGCCATCCATCCATTGAGATCACTAGCACAAATGAGTTGTTTGCTACTGTGTACTATTATTGAGATGGGTACTATTATTGATCAGATGGGTACTATATATTATTGAGATGGGTGCCATTATTGTGATAGGTACTATTATTGAGATGGGTATCATTGCAGAATTATTGGCTTATAATTAGAATCGTTGTTTGTTTTTTAGTCGTGTAGCACGAGGATGGGTCCGGATAAGGTTAAATGTATTTATTTTTTTATATATATTTTTTTTATGTCTTTAAGCATTTAAAAAAAAAAAATCACAATATAATTAAAATACTTAATTACTTAAGAAAATTAGAATCCAAAATGCGACCCCAAGCATTTCTCTATATTATAAGAAGGTTTGGATGATGAATTAAGATGAGATGAGTTGAGATGAAAGCTGAATAAAATATTAATAGAATATTAAATTTTAATATTACTATTGTTTTAGGATTTGAAAAAGTTGAATTATTTATTATATTTTACATGAAAATCTGAAAAAATTGTAATGATTAGATAAGATTAGAAGTGAAATGATTTTTTTTTTTTTTTTGTAACCAAACCATTTATTATTGCATTCTAATGTCTTATAATTGGCCTCTTTAGATCAATCTGCCTTTCATTCAAGATCGTAGCTTAGCAAATGTGCCTAATTTATAATGCATTAATCATGAATCCAATGTGCCTAATTTAATTGGTCAAGCAGTCTTTTCTTTCTTCTTTTTTTTTTTCATTTTTAATAGGCCAAAAATGTCTTGACTAGAAATATATATATATATATATATATATATATATATATATATATATTTATATATATCTGCATCCAATGTGATTTTCTACTATATACATTTAAACTTTAACCGGCACTGACGACTTTGTTTATTTTTCCTGTCAAAGTGTTCAAAATTCTTTTAAAATTTAAATGGGATTGAAATTCCCTAACATGAGCAACTGAAGAAATTTGAAGGTTGTGACGTAAAAACCCATAGATTTGTTCCTTGTAAATTTGATGTTTTGCATCGTGATTTAAAGATTGCAATATGTAGGATGCCTATAAAAGTATTATTTATTATATAAAAATTTGAATGGACAATTAAAGGTTTAAAAAATACCTATAAAAGTATTCATTATATAAAAAATAATAAGCACAAAGGCCGCTAAAAAAAGCCTTTAAAAAATAGTAAAAACAAATACAAAACAATCGGTGTGCTTGGTGCATCTTTGGTTGGATTATGAAATTTACGAGGAAAAAATGTTAAAAAAATACAGACAAAATGTCATTAAGAAATCCATTAAAAAAGTCCAATATATTTAAACTTGGATATTTGGTTATATATATACAACTTGGGTGGTCCGAATATCTGAATTTAAATCCTTGGTCTAAATCCGGATATCCATCTTAATTTTGATCACTCGTTTTAGCTTGACAGATATCGACCTGTATTTCAAAATTCGGATGCGGATCTAGGTATTGCCGAGTATCGTATTGCCGAGTATCCGAGTTTGTATCCAAATCTATGCGTTGATCAAGTATATATAATGACTTATGATCAGTCGTTTAAAAGTGTAGTATATAATGACTTTTTGTTTGAAGTTTTGTAAGTAATCTATAAACTTCAAGACTGGAGGCCGATGGGGATTTAAAAAAACAAAGAAGACTGGAGGATGGGGGTATCGATCATCCGGTATCTTCAATATGCATGTGTTATCGTCCACACTCCTAAGGCAGGCCTTATCTCTAAGGAAAAAGTTAGAATCATCGAGAATCTATGTCCGATGAATTATTCCGACACCTTTCTTTCTTTTCAAAATACTGCCACGTCGAGACCCTCATCTATTGTGACATTGCCTTCGCTAACCTTTGCATAAGGGTCCAGCTATATATTATGCGAGAAGGGGTGATCGAAGTATTTTTAAATATTAAAAAAAACAAAAACAAATGTACTGTTTGGTCACATACTAATATATATTTCCTTTTCTAGAGTCATGCTACAGGAATTTAGAATTGTTGTCGAGAGTTGTGATCATAGTGCTTTTTGCTGTATTTTGTGTTTTTTTAATTATAAAAAATTACAAAACACAACAAAAAAAAATTGTAGATCACAACTCTTATTTATATACAGCCATAGAGTTCATAAGTGTTGATTAATCGTTTTGAAAAAATATACGATATATTCACTATTAAAAAATTAATTTTTTTTTTCATATAAATAGTGTGTTTACTCACTTTTTCTAAAAGAATTACATGGTTCTTGCCTACTTTACGTTTGTAAATTTCATTTCTCTATTAACAGTTCTTGGGTAACATAGTATTATTATTTTTTTAATATTTAAAAATAAAGAAAATGCTAATATGCTCGGGGTGGTGACCGAAGCATGTGACTTAAGCATGTGACCTAAGCATGTGCTCGGGGTGCATTTGAACAGCATGTGAACAAATGCACTGCTCGGTCATAACCACTGGTCTTCAGCATTGTAGCAGACCCATGCATAAATACGAGAGTTGTCCATGCAATAAAATTGCAAAATTATTGTAAGGGGAAAATGGAGGAGATCCGTGAGGTTGCTAAAGCTTATTACGAAAACTTGACTGAGCAGCAGCAGGAGAAAGCCCAGGATGAATTCAAAAAGATGAAGTTGGAAAACAATAAGAGCATGAGCCTAAATGATTTCTTGGATTTCGTCCTGCAAGACAATTATCCAGAAAGTGTTGCTTGTTCTTTGTTCAAGGATCTAGACGTAAATGATGATGGCAGCCTGGATTTCGACGAGTTTATCACCTTGTTCTATCTGTATGAAAGCAAGAGGCTACTGTATTGTCGTGGCTGCAAAACGTTTCTTAATGGACTCTATTTCACTTGCATCAAATGCTTTGATTCCACCAATAATAGCTACGACCTCTGCTCCATATGTTACCGGAAAAAAAAAATTCAACATGACCATAAAGATGCAGTCTTCTTGGACAACTACGCTTTACTCCGCCGGAACATCAAACGCTCATCGGAAACAGCAGTAGACCCAGTTCAGGTATAACATCTTTGTTGAGTTTATACTTAGTGTAGTACTAATAATATATACCATAAGATTATATATATATATATACCATAAGATTATATGCTTGTAAATTTGATTATTTTTATTTATATCTCTTACAACTTTTTTTTTTTTAAAAAAAAAACAAGTTTCCTAATCCCGCGTGACATTTTGATAAAGCAATTGATCTTTGGTGTAGGTTGAAAAGGATGAAAATGAAAGTCAATATGTCTCTGAATTATCGAATCATCAGGTATAATTAATGTCTTTTACTTAAATGGTATCGTTATTGTTTATTTTATATATACCAGTAAATTTGAGTCTTATGATCAGTACTCTTCTTTGTGATCATATATATATTTTTTGATTTAGGAAAACATTGCAACTGAAGCAGATTTAGATGACTCCAATTACCAGGTAATCTCTCTCTCTTATATATATCATGTGTACGTATAAATAGAAATTTTCTTCCCTAATAAACAACACGCAAATAAGCTTGACTTGGCTCATTTGAGCTTCTTCAAAACATGCAATGACTCATATATAGAAAATTGCATATATCAACAATTGTATATAATATGGATGTATATGCATGCATGCGTACGTATCATGTGTGTTTAAATTTGTGTATCAAACATGCATGCACGACTTCTTGCTGACCAGGTAAATGAAGAAGTCGCAAATGCATCTAACCAGGTAAATGCACCTAACATGTAATTGTATTTCCCATCTTTCTTTTACCACGTGTCAGGTACATGTTTTCCTCACAGTACTTACATGACGTCATGTATGCCAATCTATTTAATTTGTACGTCATCCCTATTATAAACCACATGAAATATAGATAATGAAATTACTTATTAGCCTATGTGTGACTTCTAATTGATGATAAAACAAAAATTAACGTACTACTAAAACGATGCAATGAAGAAGATGCATATTTTTAGGCAATTTTATCAATTTTATCTTGGTTTTGTAAGTCGACCAAAGCCTTGGTACCGTGTTAGACTTCTCGCTATAATTAATATCATTTCAGCTTCATATATACCAATCTGTTTGAATCTTATTACCATTGTTAAAAGGATGAAAACAACTATCACTTATATGTGAGACTTTGTTACTTATAAAAGCAACTTCTTATTAATTGATGCAGGAAAAAATTGCAAATCAAACTGTTGCAAACGTACAACGTTACGGGGTAATTCTCGCATTCACTTCTTCCATGTGATATCGAAGTCAATAAAATATTATATTAGAATTCATTGTTAGATATGTGATTTTGAAAAAGTTGATAAAATTTTAATTTCCTGGATAAAATAATTGGGGCGTAAAGACTTTTCATGACCAATTAATAAATTCATATGTGAAATAAATATTAAGTAATTTTGCTTTATCTAATTAAGGACGCGAAATGAGTCAGGTCGTGTTGGTTTGTATCAATTTTGACTTCACCAAAAATCGAAATAAATAATAAACAAGTTAGACACATTTGACCCAAACCCGATAGTTTATTATATGACTTGTGCTACATAGAAGCTCCATACTTCTGCAAACCACTTAAAAACATGTGATTTTACTCTTTTACCCTCATATTTCATACTGATATTCAGTATGAAATATGAGGGTAAAAGAGTAAAATCACATGTTTTTAAGTGGTTTGCAGGGGTGTGGGGCTTATGTCTATAATTGTTTGACCCGGCTAAGATGCAAGCAAACCTCTTGAGTAAATTCTATATGCCTACGTAAGGGACCCCCTCATGGATGCATCTTTGAAGGCATATCATGTCTCAATGACATCTTCAACATCATAAGCAATATCTCTTATGCTTTCCATCCAATTGTTTATGCATGGTCTCGTTTTCATGAAGTTTCGCATCTACATCTTTCTCGTGTAAACAATGGATTCGTTTGATCTCAGTTTGCAACTATTGGACTTGGTCGCTCGCTCTAGCCAAGTATCTTGCTTCTTAATGAACAGATCACCAAAACTTTTCACCATAGAAGAGACAACAATATCGACTATTTCTATCCCCCAAAAGAAAATGGATTGACCCATAAGCCCGAATACTCTCTTCCCTTCATTTAGTGAAACTAGATTCCGATACGATCCGATTCTTGATTTGGTCAATTTGGGTCAACATGAATTAACCCAAACTAGAATACTCTCACCCTAAATCTAATTACATGTCTGATTTGTGTCAAACATTGACAGCCTTAAATCTAATTAAACTACATTTCATACCAAAAAGAATAAAGAAGATGTTCTCTATGGAAAAGATTACTAATGGAGTACGTAAGTCGAGTCGATGATTATTAAAAGCATTGTGATGACTATTTAGTCCCTTCTACATGAAACGAATTTATAAATCTTCATCGAACTGTTTCTTTGGGGACATTTTCTTTAATTTTGGGCATGCATGCAAGATAAATTAGAATGATGAACCAACAATCTTCATTTACTATTTTGACTTTGTGTATATGCTCTATAGAATTACACACTCATCATATTTGTAATCGTTCAAATTTCAGAAACGCGAGCGAATCGGCAAGTTTATGTCAACACAAGCTGCAAACATCACATCAAAAGTAGCAGGCAGCATCTCAAAGGCTACTGATAGTACCGAATATTGCAGTGTCATGTGAAGGTTATCACGTAAAACAGATCTAGCTATTGCTTTAAAATTAGAAGTTAATTATAAGTGAAATGTTATTCCGTGCTCAATACTGATCATTTGTAGCATTATTAATGTGTGCATACATGTGTATAAATTGACTAGCTAGATATTGTATCATATTATGCCTTCATTTTCTATAAATAAACAACATCTTGAATTTTATAAACAACTTTATTGGAGTAGTTCAAGAACAGTTTAATTCGGTATGTTTTGCAGGATTCATTGGTTTGTTCTGTGAGTCGTCTTCAGAGAGGGGAATAAAGCAGCAGATTGGCTAGCAAAGTATGTTGCGATAGGTCATCGTATGGAGTGTAAAGTGATTGGGGAAGTGCCGAGGTTGCTGAGAGGTTTAATCTACTTGGATAAGCTGGGTCTTCCCTTTTATTGCTTATGGTTTTTGTGGTTTGGTTTTGTGTTGTTTTATTTCTTGCGTGGGTGAACTTTGTTTTGCAAGTTGTTTGTGTGTTTCTTATGCTTTTGCTGCAGTTTTTTCTTTTGGTTATTCTGGACTTGTTTGTATTGTGGTTTAATGGTTTTAGTATTTTGACACCTGGGTATTGATCTTATTGAATTATCTGTAATCCCCAGGTGTCCGGTTTGTAACCAAGGTTTTCCTCCACCACAAGTGAGGGCAATCAATAAATTTGGGGTACCGTCCTCTTCCTAACAAAAAAAACATAAAAGATTGGACCATAAATCTCTTGGGCGGGCCAATGTCCAGGCCTAATTCTAATCGAATTTTTGGCTTTCCATCATGCCCGAAATTACCATATGGGTTAGGGTATAAAACATAAAAGATTGGACCAAAATACTAATTACCCAAACATAAAAGACAAATAAATAAACTCTCTTCCTAGCTAGCTTATGTTGTCTACAAATTAAGGGATGCATGTCTAGTACGTATTGCTTTCTATGGACATACTTTTGTCGTCTAAAGACTCTTAAAAAGTTGGCTAACCATCAAAATGGGATGAGCCAAAGCAACATATTAATATCACTGATTGTGAAGCCAACTTTTAAATATCAAAATGGGATGAGGTTAGAATCCCAAGCACAATCTAGGTACTCAAACTTTGCCACCACTTGGTGCATGGTCCAGTGGGAGGGGAGACCACTACTCTAAACAGGCCATTTTTGTTTCGTTTATTTTCTTAAATTTGTTTAGTATTGAGAAATTTTCTTTCATTTTTCATACTTAATCTCGTGTTTTTTAAATAAGAGAACTATAAATCTTCACGTGGGAGTCCACGTGCTTTCTGTTATCTATATTTAATGGAATTTGTAAAATTGGAAGTAATCCAAAATTTGTTTAAGCACGGGTTTGTCAATTATTTTTAAAAAGGGAAAAGGACATATATGTAATGAATCTCATTAACCAAGATAAAGCATGAGTCTGAGCAATTTCTTTTTTCTTTTTCTTTTTTTTTTAAAAAAAAAAAAAGAGGAATGACATCCTGATTTCATTGATAACACTAAACTTACTTTTGGAGGAGAAAAACCGTATACATTGGGGGTGGAAACCTTTGTGTTGGAAATATTTCAAATTAATGGACTTAACACATCATAAAGCATACATTGTATAATTTCCAAATATAAGGTTTAGGTAATGTCTGTATGGTCCAATAACTGTGATCAACAAAGGGACATAATCGGGTCATTAACACATCTCTAGAAGCCCATGATTTTGGTCAGATCATAAACTACAACATTTTGACTCTTTTGGGATGAAAATTTTCATCCCAAAAAACTAGTGTTTCTCCACAAATTCGTCCCAATATCACTGTCCTGGAAGGTTTCTTGGGACATATTGTTTGTAACGAAATTGGAGAAAATCATTTGATAGCATTCAAATAGATTTTTTTTTGGGACGATTTTATTTCGTCTTAGAGAGGTAATCTAATGGTCTAATTTACACGTTCAAATGGTCTAAGTATTTATATTTAGAGTTGCATTTCTCTCCTAAACTCTTCCTGTTGCTCTTCTTATTGTTTCATTCGCATCTCCAAGTCAACTCATTCAACAACTAACTCATGCTGGTTTGTCATCAATTCCTTGATCTTCGACCTCGCTTCCTCTAATGCTCTAGAAGTGCTAGAGGCATTATTGGATGATGAGGACGAGATAAAGGGCTTGACGTAAGGACATGTTCTATACTTATTTCTAAATTCAAGTGGAACTCGTGAATATTTCATGTCACGCCAATTTATATGCAAGTGGTAGTGAAACCGTGCCAGCTCTAACCTCTGCATAAATACGAGAGTTGTCCATGCAATAAAATTGCAAAATTATTGCAAGGGGAAAATGGAGGAGATCTGTGAGGCTGCTAAAGCTTATTACGTAAACTTGATAGACTAGCAGCAGGAGAAAGCCCATTATGATTTCAAAAAGATGAAGTTGGAAAGAAATAAAAGCATGAGCCTAACTGATTCCATGGATTTCATCTTGCAAGATAATTATCCAAAACGTGTTGCTTGTTCTTTGTCCAAGGAGCTAGACGTAAATGGTGATGGCAGCCTTGATTTCGATGAGTTTATCACTTTGTTCTATCTGTATCAAAGCAAGAGGCTTCTGTATTGTCATGGCTACAAAACATTTCTTAATGGACTGTATTTCACTTGCATCAAATGCTTCGATTCCACCAGTAATAGCTATGACCTCTGCTCCTTCTGTTATCGAAACAAACATTCAAACCCTCGTCGAAAACGGCAGTAGACCCAGTTCAGGTATAACATCTTTGTTGACTTTGTAGTTAGTGTGGTGAAGTATCAATCTCAATGCAACCATGTCAGCTAGATTTGTTCTCTGCACGTGCATACACAAATGACGGCTCGATCCACCTCATTCATGGCCATCTTATAAATTCTTATTCCAACTTATTGGGGGTTGGAATGATAGCCTCCAGTATTCACTTAGAACATCCCATGAAATTAATCTTATACATATTCTTAGTTTAAATTAATTGTTCCTGCTTGGTCACATAGTAGTAAAGTGATTTGAATTAAGATGTTTTATTTGGTTTTGGAAAATGAGAGAGAAAAAAGTTGAACTAAAAATATTATAAAGTTAAAATATTATTATAATATAATTTTTAGTGCATGTTTGGGATTGCAGTGAGAAATAAATATAGTTTATAACTTTATGGCTAATTGCAAAAGTGTGGAAGAGGCCAAGATTAGCTTCTAATAAGCTGAGCTATACTATTGGAGGTTTGAAGAGATGCCAACATAAGCTGCAACATTGCAGCAAACAGGCAGTGGGTAACTCAAAGAAGGAAATACACCACAAGCTATCCCAGATCAACAAACTACATCAGTGCAATCAGGGAGACAAGCATGACAGAATAAAAGACTTGAAAAGTGAAGTTGACAAACTGTTGAAAGAGGAAAGCCTAAAATGGAAGCAGAGACCAAAGCAAAAATGGCTTAAAGAATGTGATAGGAATACCAAGTACTTTCACCAATGTGTTTCTTAGAGGAGGAAAGTCAATAGGATCAGTAAGCTTACTGATGACAGAGGTTAGGAAATAACCAATGCAGTAGCAATATGTCAGTAATTCTAAGAATTCTTCTAGGATCTCTTCACGACTTCTAGTCCCTAGAACATTGATGGTTGCTTGGCTGCTACTAGGCCTAAGGTTTCTGATGAGATGAATCAAGAATTGCTGAGACCCTAAACTGCACAGGAGGTTGAAGAAGCTTTGTTCCAAATGGATGGGTTGAGCTCACCTGGACCTGATGGGTATCCATCAGCCTTCTTTCAACAACACTGGAATATATTGGGGAGGTAGGTCAGTGAATCAGCCCTTTTTGTGCTTAATTCTAAAGGCAGCATGGATGAAATTAATAATACTTTTATTGCTCCAATTCCAGAAAGAAGAACTGTACTAAGGTTGCTGATTTCAGGCCTATATCTCTTTAGTCTTATATAAGCTTATCTCCAAAGTCATAGCTACCAGGCTCAAAAAGATATTACCTTGTAACACCCCACTTCTTCCTTCTGACGTACATTCTTTCTTTTTGACACACGCTTCTTCTTAAGCAAATTCTAAGGATGGGATTATGCAACAGTCCACCCCTTCTTTCTTATGACTGCGAGCCTCGTTATGTGTGCCGAACCCCGATGGCGTGTTTTTAAAGATACTATGTGATTTCTAAAGCCAGCTTTGTGTTTTGAAGTTATGTGTATTTTAAATGGAATATACTCATCGTTATTTAACTAAGTAATATTTTAAATAACTCAATTATAATATTTTTGAAGAGCTCGAAAAATATTATAATTGTCGGAAATCATTTTATATAAATGATTCAAGTTATCTAAAATATTATGGGATTTAAATTATGTTTAAAACTCTAATTAAATTAAATAGTTTTATTCTTTTAAAGATGGTAAACAAGACTTCATCATTTTATTAATGATGAAGGAATATTATTTTATTAACTAAAGTTTAGTTTAAATAATATTCTACCTTAATTCCTCTAAGTGCTTTTAATTAAGTTAATGTTTATGCATTTTCAAATCAGTGATTTAATTCCCTATCGTTAGATCATTTTGTAGATCCCCAGATGTTGAGTTTTAGAATAAAACCCCAGCCCCTCTTCCTTCTCTCACACTTTTCCCTCCTCCCTCTCTCTCTTTCCTCTCTCCTTCAGCTTGCACTACACGACACCCTCTCTCACCCGATTCCTCCACTGCCCAGTCCGGCGCCACTGTACGCCAATGAGCCTCACCGCCCCTTCCATCGGCACCTCCTCCCTTCGGTGAGTTCTCCCATGATGGCCTTTCTCTCTCACGCTCTCCCTTTCTCTCTCTCGGCAGTGCACAACCCGAACGGGCTTAATGCTGTTGTGCCTTCCCCTAGCGCCACCACCTCCAAGGTAGCCTCACCTCCCACCAGCCATCCTCCTCCAGCGAGCTCGACCTCCATCATGTAGCCCTCCCTCTCCTTTCCACAGTAAGCAGCCAAAATGGGTTTTTACCCATTTCTCCTCCTCGCGCCGCCGTATGAGGCCACCCACGACCACCAAGCACCGCCGTGAACTTCCCCATCCCTCCCCTTTCCTCCTCCACTTGACTCGAGGCCCATAGCCTCTCTCCACTACATGGGCTTTCTCCCTCCCTCACGCATGGGTTCTCCCCGTCCACCACCATAAGTTGCCACCCACGACGTGTAACCGTCATCTCCAGCCTCCTCCAGCCACCACCGACACATCCCGACCACCCTTGGTCCCAACCTCCCATCCATGCATGCACACTCTCCCTCACTCTCTCACGAGATCTCTCCCTCACACACGACCATTCCTCTCTCCACCATCGTGGACCACCGTGCCACTACCACCGAGCTGTCACGACTCCACCAGCAGCCTCCCTTGACCTCCCTTAGCTGAACCCTAGGTCCAAACCATCACTTCATGTGGTGGGTAGTCACTACACATGATGGACAACCACTGCATGTGGCTGACCGCCACTGTACACGGCTAGATCCGTCGTGTTACGCTCTTTGCCACCATCACAAGGCCACCACGAGCCCTTCCAAGACCACACTTAGCTATCCAAATGCACAAACAGCCACCGTATATGGGTTAGCTGCCACGTACGACCGTTCCGACAACATCTACTGTGACGATCAGCGAGCAACGCACATGTTATCCCGTCAATGGTATAACCCTCTATCCCTCGTTATTTATGTTAGATGTTAATTAGGTTATGGACTGTGCTGTTGGTATTTGTGGAGTTCGTTGTATTGTGATGTACTGTGTAGTGAAGTGTTGGGCATATCTGTGTAGTGCGCCGTGAAGTGTTGGGCGTATCTGTATAGTGTGCTGTGAAGTGTGGTTGTGGAGTATGTGTTGTGATGGTGACGTGGTGTTGTGTGGATTGGGAAGAGAGTGTGTACTCTCATGGTGTAGTGCGGGATAAGGAGAGTATATGTAAAATATACCCTCTTGGCATATTGTGGAATGGGAAGAGTACACGTGGAGTGTACTCTATGTGGTGGAGTGATGCACCATATGGCGGGTATGCCATAATGGTGATGTGGCCTAGTGTGTATGAAGGGAGTACACGCGGAGTGTACTCTATGTGATGGAGTGATGCACCATAGGGTGGGTATGCCATAATGGTGATGTGGAGTAGTGTGTATGAAGGGAGTGCACATGGAGTGTACTTTATGTAGTGGAGTGATGCACCATACCGCAGGTATGCCGTAGTGGTGATGGGTCGTAGTGTGTGAAACAGGAAAAGAGAGTATACATGGAGTATACTCCAAGAGGTGCAGCGACACACCGTGTGGCGTGTCGCAGAAATAAGGATGATTGTGTGGTTGATGGGCTTAGAGCGTGGTGAGTAGTGTCGGGAACTGTGGAACAGTATCCCGAAGTAGTTATGGTGTAGCCTGTAGTCTAAGGTGACGGTTGTCACCGTAATTGACTTATGGCTGGAAGTATGCGTGAAGTAGTAGAATAAGTGTAAGAGTGCGCAGCGGAAGCATGATTGGGGAATGTCACGAAGTGACATGGTTACTAGTAGTCGTGCTTATGACGGGTGAGGAGTTAGCATAGGAATGGAGCAGCAGGATCGTGACGAGATGTCACGATGTGATAGGAGTACGTGAGGAACCGTACTCTTGATGAGTTAAGAGTTGGCATAAGAATGGCATAGTGGGATGTCAGGTGATGTGACAAGGTCACGGTGTAGCTTGGGAGTAGTCTCGAGCTATATGATGTGACATGTGGTGTGGTTGTGAACGGAGTCTTGTCGTGTTAGGTGTTGGGATGAACTGTCAAAAGGGACGGGTAGCATAAAGAGTCATGCCAACCGTGTTAAGAGAAGGTTGGTATCAGAGTATGGCCCTTGTCCCTGCGAGCAGGTGATCAACATGTTATATGTTGGTCTCAAGTGATAAGGGGATAAGGTACGTGTAATCTGGTTAGACACATGTGCCGAATGGATTCACCATATGTAATGGGTAATCTGTCCTAAACATAGTTGCACGGTGCTTAAGCCTCAGAGTTGGCTTAGAGTCATGTGGCGTGTATGAATGAGAATGAGGATTTAGTGTAAGCTAAGGTGCATGGAGGTAGTGACGGGAGTATTGTCCAGGATTGGGATGCGTGATTCCGTCGGTCGGAATCATGCGTCGGAATGTGGTTAGTAAGGTTAGTAAGAAGAGTAAGATGAAGGTTTTAGTGTCTTAATTCTAAGGTGAATCATGGGTTCACTTTAGTGGATGAGCACTCGAGGTAAGACCTTGAGTTGGAAGATGTGGTGACCGTAAGTGGTCCACGAAGGGTTTACAATAGTAAAGGGCACGTAAGAGCACGAGATAGAAAGAGAGTGTTCCAAGTAATGTGTAGTTCTATTTCTAGTTTAAGTTGCTTATGCATTAGATAGAGAATGACGTTAAGGTTATGTATACTCATATAGGTTGTCATATGACACGCACATGAATGGACTGCATGATATAAAAGTAGCATGGAGTCCATGTAAGTATTGCGTTTATACTCTTCTAGAGTTTTTCTAAAATACAAGAAATGAAATGAAATGCTTTTCCTTTATGATGCCTTACAAAACGATGTTTTTTTATGAAAACATGTTAAGTGTTCAAAGGTATACGTGTGTACGGCCCTCCTTGGCAGCCTCTTTTTATGCAACAAAAGTATTAGTTGTACGCATGTGAATAGATGATTATACGGTGTATCTATTGTATTTATTTTCGAAGAAAAGAAAATAAACGTGGAGGCTTATGCCTCGAGCTTTAAACTGATGCTTTAAATGACGCAAAGAAATGTTTTAAATTGTCCCTATGAACTGACGTTTTATGGATGCCATGAAAGATGATGTTTAAGCCCATGTTTTTAAATGATGTTTTTCCATGAATGAACTGATTAAATGAAAATGACTGAACTGAAAGGATTGAAAGGACTTAACTGAAGGAAATGACTGAAATAAAATGAACGTTTAATGTATGAAAATACGTAATGGCCATATGAATGAATGAAAAGGGTACCAATGAATGGGCAGATTGCAATGCTAAGTAAGTAGTACTGGTAGTGCATACAGTGCTGCCTCCCATGTAAGAGATTCCCAACCTGTGGCCACGGGCAGAGCCTAGGTCCAAAGGTAGACCGCTAACCCTAACACACGGGGCATAACAGTGTATACAGGCCAATGAAAGTAATAAGAAAGAATGGATGAATGCATGAACGCATGAATGCATCATACTCTTGAAGAAATGAAGGCACCGAGGGGAGAAACGTTGTACCAAAAGAAAGCCCCTTTTAAATGAAAGAATCTCGTCCAGTGATGTTTTCAAAAGAACCCACGTATGCATCTATGTATAATATGTACTGAATGATGAATGCATGAATGAAAACCTATGTTGTTATATTTTAACTGTATGAAGTAATGCTTACGAGTCATCGACTCATTTTAATTTTTATGCATGCCCCTCCCCCCACAGGAACTGAACGAGAAGTACGCGTCAGGACGAACACAGCCCATAGGGAAAAGCATGAAAGTCTAGGCATGAGTGTTTAAATGTATGAGAGGCATTTTTATTGTTAAAATTGATGTTTTCCGCTGTAAACCTCTTTTATTTTCAAAGCAAATTTTATTTTATAACGTAGAGTCTTGCACCTTGGGTATAGAAGTAAAAAGTTTTAAATTGAACGGTAATTCTCGTCGTCCTTTCTAAAATCATTTTATAAAAAGTCTCACTACAAGGACGGGGGTTACATACCTAGAATTATTTGTCAGAACCAATAAGCTTTTATTCCTGGAAGGCTTATCTCTGATAATGTAATTATATCTTTTAAGGCCTTGCATACAATGAATTGTAAAATATCAGGTAGAGAAGGGTATATGGAAATGAAGCTTGACATGAGCAAGGCATATGATAAGATTGAATGGCCTTTTCTCAGATCTGCTCTATGTAAAATGGGTTGTGATATATCATGGGTAGAATTGGTGATGAGGTGTGTTGAATCAGTGTCATATTCAATTTTAGTCAATGGGGTCCCCCAAAGTGGTTTCAGACCTCCAAGAGGCATAAGGCAAGGTGATCCACTATCACCTTACCTTTCAATAATGTGTGCAGAAGTTTTGAGCTTTATGATCATTAGAGGGGTAAAGGAACAAGTAATCATCGGTGTGCCTTTTGCAAGGGGTAGAATCAGACTTTCTCATCTATTTTTTTCTTTTTTTTTTTATGATAGCTTGTTATTTTGCAAGGCTAATGTAGTAGAATGGGGCAATCTTTTTAATATCCTGAAAATTTATGAGGAAGCCTCGAGTCAAAGACTAAGTCTTGAAAAAACTTCTATCTAGTTCAGCAAAAATACTGCAAAGGAAACCCAAGAATTCATCCTAAGCATTGCAGGTGTGAGGTCCACGATGGCTTATGAAAAGTATCTTGGTTTACTAATTCGACTGGTTCTGCTCAATTTTGTCTCAAAAGACCTTGTGAGATGGGCTTTTTTAGACAACTTAGAGACAAAAAAATTTCGCCTCAAAAAACTTTTTGAAATGAAAATGAGGTTTTTTAGGATGAAATGATTTGTCCCCAAAAACCATCTCTCTTGTAGTGATTTCTTGTTCGAATTGATGGTTCACTGTTCGAACGAACATAAATTTCTATTTAAACATATAGTTGTAGTTGGAATGGACATTTGGTGAGGAAATTGTATATAGTTTTGGGACACAGTATTGGACATTGTTGGAATCGAAAAATTTTCCTATTTGAATAGCGAACGCAATGTCAGTTCAAACATATTCAAATCTATTTGGTCGTTTTAATCAAGTTTCTGTTCTGTTTGAATAGTTTGGTTTTGTTCGAATTGAATGATTTCCATTTGAGCGGGTTTTTGGGATGAAAATATTTTGTCTGAAAAAATAATTCTCGTTCGAACTAATTCGACTGGTTCTGCCCAATTTCATCCCTTAAAGTTACTTTTAGGGACAAAAATCAAATTTCTTGTAATTCCCCGGTCCCACATGGATTGGAGAGTTACTTCCTATCACTTAAACTCGTATTTCGACAATATAATTATAGACTCCAAATTTCCAATATCATATAGAAATTTCAATTCAAACTAATTTCCTCAATATAACCAATTTTTCAAAATGCCAACTCATCATAAAACAATAAAATTTCTTAATAAAAATCGGCAATACTCATAAAAACTTTATATGCTTAATCCACTATACTTAAATCATATCACCCAATGTCACATAAACTTGATCCTCAGTTGAACCATCAAAATATCTGAAAAATATTGTGGAGATAAAAAGTGAGTTATCAAAAACTCAGTAAGTAGAGAATATATACTAGTATGTAAATATGAGCATTTACAAAGTTCAGAATACAGAACAAAATATATTTAATTTCATAATGTAGAATAAAACTTTTACTTTCAAAATGTAGAATCAGAAACATGTTATAAAAATATTATAGCAAAACTTTCAGAAAACCTTTTTATTCAAAAACTTGTTTTGATAGGAGAGCTTGGTTAAAATTCGGAAAGTCCCTTAGACCAAGACCACCTTTGCATTTAGCTCTCTTTGACTGGTTCAATTAGACCCAATGTATTTTATGCTCCTATGTTTGTTGTCCCCACCAGAAGTTCATCACCATTTTGTTCAGTTCATGTACCAGTTGCCTTGGCAGCTTGAAGATCCCTATGTACGCTAGAATGGCCTCAATGATGGCTTTAATAAGTACTTCTTTACCTGCTTAGGAGAGGGATTTGTTCTTCCAATTTGTTATCCTACCCTGCACCTTGTCTAGAATATTTTTAAAAGAGTGGGCTCGAGATTTCCCAATTAGAGCTGGTAGGCCTAGGTATTTTTCATATGAATTGTTACCCTTTATCCCTACAATACTAGTGATAATCCCTTTGGTTTCGTCTGTGGTGTTTTTGCTGAAATATATTGATGTTTTTTCGTTGTTTAGTCTTTGACCCGAGGCTAGCTCATAGGATTCTAGTAGGTAGTAAAGTCTACTCCACTCAATGGAATTGGCATTGCAAAAGAGGAGGCAATCATCTGCAAAAAATAAATAATTAATAGATAGTTTCTTCCTCCTTATAGGTAAACTAGTGAGGATCCCAGATTTTTCAGCCTTGTTTAGCATGCAACTTGGAACCTCTGTGCACATGATGAAAAGGTAAGGGGATAGTGGATCCCCTTGCTTGAGCCCTCTAGTTGGGTGAAAACAATCTTGAGGTACACCATTAAGGAGGAGGGAGTAAGAAACAGTCCCAACTCATTTCATTATTAAGTCCATCCATTGGTTTTCAAAACCAAATATTTGCAAGACAGATTTTAGAAAAGGCCATTCTATTCTGTCTTATGCTTTGCTCATGTCGAGTTTGAGGGCCATGAAACCATCCCTACCCTTTAATCTTGGCTTCATAGTGTGGAGAGACTCAAAGGCCACTGTTATGTTGTCTGTTATTAACCTGCCAGTCACAAAGGCTGTCTATGTGGGAGAGATGATCTCTGTCATAACACTTTTCTATCTATTGGCCAAAGTCTTAGCAATGATTTTGTAAAAAACATTGCAAAGGCTTATTGGTATGAAATTAGTGATCTGTGAGGGTGAATGTTTCTTGGGGATCAAAGCAATGTAGGTTTCCTTCAGATCATTAGTCCACCTGCCTCCATTTAGAACATTAAGAGCTACCTGAGTGACTCTATTGCCCACTGTTGTCCAGTGTTCTTGGTAAAAAATAGCAGGAAATCCATATGAGCCAGGTGACCCTAGTGTTCTTGAAAGGGTGAGAGTGTATGATTCATTTTTGCTGTCAGCTTCCTAGGCAAGGTTGAAATGCAATCATCAATGCTAGTAGGACTCGAGGAGGTGAACAGGCTTTGGAAACAGTTCTAGAAGATTTTGCTTATCTCCTGTTGACTGGTGGACTCTTGACCAGACTCAATTTTGATCTTAGTAATGAAGTTTTGCTTCCTTCTTTGGGTTGCACATTGGTGAAAGAAATGTGTGTTCTTGTCCCCTTCCCTAAATCAGGTTTGCTTGGCTCTTTGTTTCTATTTTAAGTTTTCTGCCTCCATCAATGAGTCAACTTCCTTCTGTAAAACTCGAATCTCAGTTTTTGCCCTCATTTGTTTCTTTGAGGGAGTTGAGAATGTCAGTTTTTTCTATCAAAAGTTTCCCTTGGCTTTTATACAAATCCCTACTCCATCTTTTCAGGCCTTCTTTGCAGGTTTTTAAACCAAGTAGTGTATGCTGCAGCTAATCTTGTTGTCCTGATTTTTGGTCCCAAATTTGTTTTATAAGAGTCTCACAGCCATCCTTTCTACCCTGATTTGCTTCATACTTGAAGATTCTTCCCTGTTTTTTCCTGGCAAGTTTGTTTTGGATTATAATTAGAAGGGGTCTGTGGTCTAAGGTAGTTGGTGCCAGGTGGTGGACTGAGTGGTCCTCAAAACTCTTTATCCAGTTGGTGTTCCCAAGGCCTCTATCAGGCCTTTCTTTTGTGAATTACTGTCCTTCTCTATTGTTAGCCCATGTAAACCTGTCTCCCTCGAAACCCAAGTCATTGAGGTCACTGTGTTCCAGTGCCTTTCTGAAGTCCACTATCTGTCTGTATGGTCTACTGGCAACTCCAAACTTTTCATCTAGACTGATAATCTCATTAAAGTCGCCAAAGCACAACCAAGAGTGTTCAAAGTAGGGGTTAGAGCTTTGAGAATGTGCCAAGTTTCACTTCTTTTTGCAGTATTTGGATGGCCATAAGATCCTATTATTAACCAGGGGTGCTCATCACTGTTTAATTTAATTAAACCTAAAATGTGCCAACTGGTATAAGTTGTAACTTTGAAGTCAACAGAGTGGTTCCAGAGGAGGGACAATCCACCACTCCTCTTTCTGTTTACGCTGAAACAGTTATCAAAACCCAACTTTACTCGGATCTTCTCCATTTTATTACTGTTACATTTGGTTTTTCTCAACATTTGATTTCTTTGAAAAAAACAAAATGTGGGGACTTTGCCTTCACCAACATGTGAAGTTCATGAATTGTTTGGGAGTTCCCAAGCCCTCGAAAATTCCAGCTCAAAATTCCAGCTCAGGACATTCATGAGGAGGGGTGGGGTTGGTGAGCAGCCTCCACCACGAGGTCCTAAGTTAGCCTCCTTGCAGGTTTGAGGGTGGTTTTTAATTTCTTAAAACCATGGAAACTGGATCAGGTTTCCATTACAAAGGCTGGTCTTTTGGCATTTGGGAAATGAGGAGGGACATTAGGGGAATTGGCTATATCCGAGAGTATGGAGACCTGTTCCCTGGCTTTCCTTTTCCACATGTTTCCTTTGGTAGGTAGGGTTGGGGTTGCACGAGGTGCATTGGTGGTGGAGTTTGAAAAAAGGAAACTTGACTTGTTTCGGAAAGGACAGTTGCTAGTGATACTATTCTCAGTTGGCCTACTGTTATTATACATAATAAAAGGTGGTTTTTGACTTTTGCTACTAACCTCTGGAACTGCACACTCAAGAAGGGATTGGCAGTCCTCATTTGGCTCAGCAGGTATCCTGAAAACCTGGGGATCTTCAGACAACATCATTGGGCTATAGGCTTGCTCAGTGGACCTGCTGCTTTCCTGGTTGATCTGGCATGGGTTTTGCTGCCTCGTAGGTGGCTCTTAGTGAGAAGCTGTATTGTTTTAACTTGAAGTCTCAACCTCTGCTACTGATTGTGACTTCTCAACCACCACATTCCGATCGCCTGCGACCTCTACTTGCTCCCGGTGAGAAGGCCATTGAGATGAGGACTTCGGTGATCCACAATACTTCTTCCCTGAGGCAGGTTGAGGGAAACCAGAAGCTGCTCTCATCCATTGCCCGTATTGTTCTTGGGATTGAGGGACTAAGTTGAAACTTGGACAGTTTCCTTTTGCAAGTTTCAGAAGGCCGCACTTGAAACAGAAGTTTGTGAGTCTTTCACATTTAAAATATGTTCAGCATTGTTCCCCTCCCAGATTTATCATCATGCCTCATAACAGAGGTTTGTTTACATTCATTTCCACTCTTATTCTCAGATAACTCCCCCATCCACAGCCTTGGTCGTCTACTTCCACTATGTGTACCTTTCCGATGGCTGCTCCTATCTTCTTCCCCAGATGCTCATTCATGCCCACGAATGGGAGGTTGTGCACTTGAACCCAAAAAGGTTCTGAAGTGAAAAACACCTCGTTTGGAGATAGTTCCCCTCCAAATTCCTTCAGACAGATTAGATGGCGATCAAAGGACCAAGGCCTCCCCAGAAGAACTTTTTTCTTGTCTGATGACAACTGGAATTCTAGAAGAAATTTGTTGGGACCAAGATCTTTAAAGGTTAACCAACCTGCTATATTCCACACCTTCACCATAGTTGACTTGAAAGCCTCTCAGTTGGCATTTCTATCGTTGAATATGCAAGCAAGGAGGCAATGGCTGCCCCCCGAACTTGGTAGATAGAACATCTTCCTTTGGTAGGAGCGTTCCCCATCTCTTTGAGAGCTCCTCCTCCATTGTTATTGAAACCTCTATAGACTTGCGCCCAAGAGATATAGCTTTGTCAGCAGACAAGGCGGAAACCCCAAACCTTCAACAAGGAGAGGACCTACTGTATTTAGTAGTTGAACCTACTGTATAGTACCTACTGTATTTAGTAGTTGAACCTACTGTATAGTACCTACTATATTTAGTAGCAGAACCTACTGTATTTAGTAGGACACACATGCATTTAGTAGTTGAACCTACTTTATAGTACCAAATAGGGCTGCAACCCGATCAACCACCGGGTCTGGACCTGACCCGCTACAGTTCACGTGCAAAACTGACCCGACCCGCTATTGTACGGGTCGGGTCGGGTCCTTTTTTTTTGTTTGTTTGTTTGTTTTTTTTTTTAAATATCTAAATTAGTCCAAAGTATCTATTACAAAACTGAATTCAATTTGGTACATAATACAGAGTTAGTCCAAACTATCTATTACAAAACTCAATTCAGTTTGGTACATGATATGATAACTGCCCATCAAGTTTGCTGCCGATCAAGTTTGCTGCTCAAGTTTGCAGCTCCAATATTACTCCATAATGTTCTTTGCAAAAACAAAGGCCAAGATTTAGTACCAGTCTAGTTTTAACTAAATATTCACTATATTACACAGGAAATAACTTTCTTTTTCTTGCAAATCATGAAATATACCAAGATCTTGTTAATTAGTTTAATGAAACCTTCTACCCTGCAACATGGATCTATATAAAATGTCCTTGACGAGAAGTCCTACAAAGTGCTACAGAACCCAAAGTAGGAGTTGTTGCAAAACTATACCTAAAGACAAACATGTATTGGTCTACAATCAAATGCCACTCTTGTGAAGAACCAAAAAAAAAAAAAAAAATTGGTATACCTGCACACCAGAAACAAGAGAACCATACCATCATGTAGCACATCAAATAATAATAGCACATCAAATAATTCAAGGCAACACAAAGTGGTTTAGTTTCTCTAACAAATGAGTGAAAATGAAAATCATACCATCATGTAGACCATAAGCCTTGAGTTACTCCTCGTCAACATAAGTAAAACTTGATTTTGGATCCAATTCTAAAAAAACACACGATAATTATTAAATGATATAAAAATATACATTATGAAAATGTTTAATAAACATGTAAATAAGAAATAAGTTTATTACCCAATTTCACCTCAAAGCTTTCAATATTATCCAAGGAGGCACGAAGATCAATGGGTATTGGATCTCTCAACCAATTTTGTGTACAAACGAGTGCCTCGATTGTTCTTGGAGATAGTGAACTACGAAATGGGTCAAGCACCCGACCCCCTGTACTGAAGGCTGATTCAGAAGAAACAGTAGAATTGGGAATGGCCATCACATCCCGTGCAACTCTTGCCAAAATAGGATATTTTACTTCATTAATCTTCCACCAATCTAAAATATCAAAATTTGGAGCTCATGTCTCACAACCATGTTCCAAGTACTGATCAATCTCTGATTTGTTCATCAAATTAGATTCAATTATTTCTTGCTCATACTCAACCCAAAAACTCTGTTGAGAATCAGAATAAATCATACTAGGATCAACTGAGGAAGGAGGCTCAGAATAGGAAACTCCACTTGAACTCCCATACACAACACTATATTCTCCATAAATATCAATCATCAATTGTTTCATTTTTATCATCATTTCTTCGACTAAATTACCACCATATATTTTTTTGAACCAAAAATGTAAAATATTAAATTTGCATCTTGGATCAAGAACAACAGCAATAAATATCATCAAATTAGTCTTCTCGATTGATCCCCAATATTTATCATACTTAATCTTCATATTCGCCGCCATACATTTCAACACTGCATCATTACTTTGACACATTTTTGACAAATGTGATTGGATGCCACAAAGCTCTTGGAAATATGTATTAGATGTGACATACAAAGAGCCAGAAAGTCTCACAGTAACATCATAAAAAATCTTCAAAAACTTTATCAATACTCTAACTCTCTTCCAATCACTAGAGTTTGGAGGGCTCAAGTTCACATTACGACAATAACGAAAAAAAGAATCATCATCCTTCTCCAATCGCAGAAATGGTTTTTTAAATGCTTATGCAACTTCTAGCATTAGATAAGTCGAATTCCATCTTGTGGAAACATCAAGGCATATCAATTTCGTACAACCAATTTTCTCCTTCTCTATACACTTTTTGAATTTATCCATTCTTGCGGGAGATGATCTAACATACCTAACCGCATTACGGACCCTTGTAATTGAATCATCACAATCTTTGAGCCCATCATTCACAATGAGGTTCATAATATGGGCACAACACCTAATGTGAATATACTTCCCTTCCAACAAATGACCTCCTACGAACTTCCTCAAATACTCAATGGCAACATCGTTTGAGGAAGCATTGTCAACTGTAACAGTAAAGATCTTGTCAATACCCCAATCTTGTAGACATGAATCTACATACTTTCCAATAGTTTCTCCTTTGTGAGTAGGGATCATGCAAAAGTTTAGAATTCTTTTGTGTAGTTTCCATTCACAGTCGATAAAATGTGTAGTAAGACACATATAATTTAAGTTTTGAATCGACGTCCATGTGTCAGTGGTTAAACTAACCCGCCTTACCGTCTTAAATATTTTCCTTAACTTCTCCTTCTCCATTTTAAATAATTTAATACAGTCTCTCGCCGCAGTAGTTCGAGATGGCACTTGGAACCTTGGTTCAAGTGGTCTACATACTTTCCTAAATTCCTGAGCTTCTACTAACCTAAATGGAAGCTAATCACAAATTATCATTTCAGCAATTTCCATTCGTACAATTTCTGAATCAAACTTATGTGGATTTGCCGAGTTATTGACATCACTATCTCCAATTCCCTCAAGAGCCCCCTCACGACTCGTAGTCTGTTGATCCGTAAGTCTAATTCTATGAGGATGTTGCTTACAAGTACCAAGATGCTATAGCATACTTGATGTACCATGTCTTTTGGGATGACAAGAGTAAATCTTGTGACAATAATTACACTTCGCTTTTGGGTCATTTAAAGGGCATCCATCTATTTTAGTGAAATGATCCCACACTGCTGAGGGGTCCTTATTTGCCCTCCTTTTACGAGGAGGGACTGGGAGACTTGTGTCACTAGACATGTTAATATTTGAAGCCATTTGTGATCGGTTTTCCAAAGGACTATCTGTCTCATTATCTCTTAAATTCGTTCGAGTGTCACTTTCGAAGCAATCCATATAAGAGCTGACATATAATATAACATATAAAAATCAAGATATTAGGATATGAACTGAAAATTACTCCATTTTGCACCACTTAATATGACATATATAGCATTGGTTATAACATTACAACTTAATATTTTGCACAATGTATATAACAAATCAACATCCCAAACTCGGGTCCCATGCACAATGTATATAACAAATCAACATTAGTAGATCAATGCAAAATTTTTAAATAATAAATTCAATGTTGATGGATAATGCCAAATCAACATAATAGGATACGAGTTACAGACAATATGATTCTCCTAGATATAGTTAGCAACTAATGTTGCTATAGGTGTAGAGGGGGGCTAGCACTAGACGAGGGTAATTGCCCATGAGGTGGGATATGGGAGGGAGGACAGGCTCCATGTGCAAAGGGCTTGACCCAGTTCAATAAAAATCTAAGTGCAGGTCATTGCAAACAAGGCAACAAAAGTACTCTTTAAGGCTCTAATCCAAAGGAGTCTAGTGTTTGCTAGCCATCACCTCATGGGGTGGGGACTATCCCTCCAAGGCCTCCACGGGGGAGGGATCTACACCTTGGTGATCATGATCATTTTGATCTCGACAACAGATCCAATATACTTGGTGCTGGCGAAAAGTACTGTGTTTGACAACAACTTATCTTCAACGAGACATCTCCAAAAGCATGCTTGCAGAGTATATTAACGTGGAATATCATAAAAGATTTGAAAGTGATTTTACAACCTATTCAAAAGTTACTCATTTTAGAGATGCAGAAGGCTTTGAAGATTTGCCTCAACAACCATTACTAAAGTACTGGAGGTGTCTACTGTGGTTGGGCCCGTCGAATGGTTTGAAAGACCCTATTTTTTATGAGAGCATTTGGGTCTTCTGTGCAAAACCAATTGAGTGTTTAAGACATAGGCTTTTCCTTGATGGACATGCAACATAGCTCCGAGAATTGCATATCCACTCGAAATATCCCATCCCATGTAATGTCCAGTTATCATACGAATGAAACCAAAATTTAGAAATTGTTATATTAATCTTTATAAGTCGAATTCCATCTAGTGTATTATGATAATACTATTATCCATGATCACTAAAAGTGCTCTATGCTAGCAGAGTTGGGTACACATCAGTGCTCACTTTGATGGGAACAAATAATGCCAAGCATACTTTTCATGTCTGCATTCTAATTCTAAATTCTCTTGTTTACAATTTTCTAGTGTTTATCATCAATGTCTACTGAAAACGCCCATATGGAGGGAGCCCTCTGAAAATAGGGGAATGAAGTAAACAGATGGGAGACCATGCATTGAAGGACAAAAAGGAAAAATATAAGATGTGAATGGATATAGCATGGCCATCATATGAGAACTGAGTCAACACTTCTCTATTCACTTGCGATTTTTTAAGGGATTTTATTGTCAACAGAAATTAACGCATATTAGAGCAAACCCATAAAAGAAATTATGGATAAACAAAGACAACGACAATCACGGGATAAAGAAAACTAGGGTTTCAGACAACCAAACAGAGAACACACTGAGCACCAAACAAAGTTCCAAAACTTAAATCTTACCGAGAGAGAGAAAGAGAGAGAGAGAGAACGAACCTCTGCGATGACCGCTGCGACCGGCGACGGCGAAAGGAGACGGAGAATAGCGACAGTGACTAGGGTTTCCGCAGTGGAGAGGAGTGTCTTCGTCTTCGTCTTCAGAAGTGATTTTGTCTTCAGATGCAGAGTCGGTTTGGACGGATTCGACGGGTTATTTTTACTCAAACCCGGCATCATTCATATGACCCGATGAACCTGTCTCTCACGGGTTGGAGAAGTCGGTTCTGCCGAAAGGGTCGGGCTTAGGCCCAATTATGCATAGCCCTATTTTATAGTACTATACTTAATTTTCCAAACACATGCATTTAGTAGTTGAACCTACTTTATAGTACCAAATATTTGATAACTCCCTGCATCTTGAAGGTAATGATTTTTTCTTTGAACATCGTAACTGACGTTATGCATTACACAAGAGAAGAGAAAATTGTTTGATCATGGTAGCTGATGTTTTATTAGTATATTTCATTTAATAAATTTAGTTATTCATGACTAAAAACTTTGGTGCTGGTACTGGTTATTATAGAAAAGCCTTTAACGAATTCAGGATAGATTAAAACTCAGACAAAAAAGCCTTTAACTAATTGAGGATAGATTTTGGACACAAAAACACAAAGTCTCCCACCACCAACCTTTAACTAATTCAGTTTGACAAATTATGAAGTAAATTTAAGTTGATAGATGGATTTTATGTATTTTGATATAGAGGTTGCTGGAAATTATGAAAATGAGAATAAAAAGTACTTTAAAAATAAATAAATAATGCATTAAAAACAATATATAAAATTTTTTTAAAAAAATATTATTATAGTGAGTAAAATAACTAATCAAATGTGAAGTCCAAGTTCGCATCCAATTAGGCATAAGGCAAAAATTGGCATATTAGCCAAACTTTGTCTTAAATTTTGCCTAAGCGAATGAGAGTGCTTTAATGTGAATCTCTTAAATTTGAACATATACGCATGAAGCCTAAATCTCTTAAATCTAATGCTAAATTCATGTCCCTTACTAACTCACTCGGTTTATATGTAACTTTGCCCATTAAGATATGCAATTATGTGACGTTTATGTAGTTTTATCAATAGTGTAGAACGCCATTTCCTTATTATGATCTTCATTAATTAAATCATTTTTATTGAACTAGTCTTAGTTCACTGTTGTGGTAAAAGTGAAGAGATATTCTCATATCAATTGAGGCAAATGAACAAGAATTGGATGCACGTGCCAAACGGGTTTACATCATAGAAATATGGTGAAGGGATTAATCACCTCCTCACAATGGCAAAAGCCCATGCACTTGGAAGCACTACCTTCAGGTGTCCATGCAAGAGATGTTGTAATAACATTTTCCTACCAATAAATGAAGATGAAGATCATCTATTCATGATAGGTATTGACCCAAGTTATACACATTAGATATTTCATGGGGAGGGTGAAAGTTGGAGTGCTAATTTATCAGACGGTGATGATGATACTTATAATGAAAGTCAGAATTATGTTGATGATATGGATGAGATGATAGAGGACATTCAAGCTGGAGCTTTCATGGACCATGATTTCAGAGAACATGGTACTACTTCAGAGCCCACCATGAGTGAGAGGCAATCGAAAAATTTCCACAAATTGTTAGAGGATATGAGACTTCCACTTTATCTTGGTTGTGCAAAGTTCTTTAAGCTTTCATTTATAGTTAAGCTACTTCATTTCAAAACAATTGGTGGGTGGACTATCAAGTCATTTAACATGGTTTTAAACTTATTAAAAGCAACTTTTCCAGACATTTAGTTGCCTAACTCATACCATGAGGCCCGACGCTTAGAGCATGGGTTGGGTTTTAGTTATGTGAAGATAGACGCTTGCCTAAATGACTGCATCCTATTTTGGAATGATGATGCTGACAAAGAAGCTTGTTCTAAATGCAAGGAGTTGAGGTGGGTGTCAAGTAGAGGGAAAAAAGGGAAGATTCCCCAAAAGGTATTGCGATATTTTCTTTTGACGCCTCGGTTACAAAGACTATTTTGTCAAAGAATATAGCAAAATCCATGAAATGGCATAGAGAACAACGAATTGATGACCACAGTACTTTAAGGCATCCTGCTGATTCTAAGATGTGGAGACAATTTGATAAAGACCCCAATTGGTTTGCAGAAGATGCTCACAATGTCAGATTAGGGCTAGCTAGTGATAGGTTCAACCCATTCAATAATAACGGTAAACCTTATAGCATATGGCCTATGATAATCATGCTATACAACTTACCCCCTTGGTTATGCATGAAAGATCCATACTTAATGCTCTCATTGCTCATTCCTAGTCCCAAAGCACCAGGAAACGACATCAATGTTTATTTGCAACCTTTAGTGAATGAATTAAAAGAGTTATAGGAGAACGGCATAGATACTAATGATGCATCAAAGTCTAAAAATTTTTAGTTATATGCTGCAATATTGTGGACTATTAATGATTTTTTCGCATATGTCAATCTTTCGAGGTGGAGTAAAAAAGGAAATATGGCTTGCCCATTATGCAATGGAGATACAGATTCTATGTGATTGAAACATGGGAGAAAACACTATTATATGGGTCATCGTCGCTTTTTACCATCCACACACATTTGGAGAAAGAAAAAGGTTGCATTCAATGGAAGTGAGAATCATCACTTGCCACCTCCATAGCTCATGGGGCATGACCTACTTCATCAACTAGAGCATGTTCGTAATTTAGAATTTGGCAAAAGCTCTCGTAAGAGAAAATGCAGACCAGATGAATTGAACTGGACTAAACAAAGTATATTCTTCAATTTACCTTACTAGTCATTGTTGTCGTTAAGACATAATCTCGATATCATGCAAATTGAAAAAAACATTTGCGACAATGTCTTAGGGACATTCACAAGTATTGAAGGAAAAGTCAAAGGCATTGCTAATCCACGTAGGGACTTGGTAGAACTTGGGTTAAGGAAAGAATTGCATTTACAACCTTCAGCAAATGGGTACTCCATGATGCTTGGCTTCTACACGCTAGATTTAGTAGATGGGAGACCTTTTTGTGAATGCCTTGCATCTATTAAATTTTCAAATGGTTTTGACTTGAACATCTCTAAATGTGTTTCAGTTGCTGATGGAAAGATACTAGGAATGAAAAGTCATGACTGTCATGTGTTCATGCAAAGATTACTTCCAATTGCAATTAGTGGAGACAATATGCATTCTATATGTCATTGTGTTAATAAGTCAGCATACCAAATTAGCATGTTGTGTTCATAGCTAAGGTTGAGTTTCCAATATTTGGTAATGGTAGGGGAGACAATCTGCATGCTATATGTCATTGTGTTAATTTTATAACAATCCCTAATATTAATATGGTTTGTAAAGGGTGCATGCAGTGGTATTAACATAGCTTTTACCAATTATAAATATGTAAAGTGGTTGCTAAATCAGTGCTAGGAAAATGATATTTTGGAACATTATGCTCTTTTAAACACAAACTACGCAAATATAGCCTATACATAATGGTATATGGGTTATTAAGATTATATAGGCAACTATATAACAATATGGTATATGAATTTTTAAGACAACAACATGATACATGGGTGTTTAACAAAATGGCATTGATAGGCTGACTTTGTCTTGGATTGGACCAAGAAAAATCATTGTCAGACAGTCACAAGTTAGCTATCTTGTGCTTATAATGCATTTCATTACAAGCTATACTGTAAATACTTGACTTATGCAACACATGAGGACACAAGCTAATGGAGGCACGTTGGTAGATAGGCCAGTTAGGGAGTGGCTATGCCATCGGTGGACGAGTGATGAATTTAAGGTAAGCATGTAAAGGTCTTACTCTGTTAACTAATTTATAAGGTAAAACATATATTCATTTTAAAGGAGGAAACAATAGTCTTAGGAAGTCAGCGATGAGTATTACAATGAGCTGTAACACCTAAATTGAGATATCTACCTATTAAGAAAACAGTACATGAGCTATAACAACTAGTTTAGACAGTATTTGTTTTCGAGTACCAAGGATTGTTGTATGCCTTTCTCTTTCCCCTACAATCCTATGCATACATTTAACTAAGTAATCATAGTTAAATGATTACTTGTCATAGAAATTAGTGCACATCACTTTGGAAGATATTTATTCTCTATGCAATAGTGTTGGAAACTTTAATAATAGGGATAATAATCTATTTCTGAAAGTTTTATGTGACAATACATCTTTATGTGGTTTTCAATGTAATTAATGTATATATTTAGAATTGAGGATCTGACTGTTTTATTGCAGAAAATGTCTAACCAAAACAAAGAAAATAGGCGTAAACAAAAGGTCAACCACACAAGCGAAAGGATGTCATTTGTTGTACTGATGGAAAAAAAGGTACATATATTGTTTTAACATCGTGGATGTTGGGAATCTTAATTTAAAGATATCATTTGAAATGCAAGGGAACATGGTTTACAAATGATTATATAGAAGAACAAGAACATGATTGATTTCTACAAAGATGTGCATTGGTTGAATAAAAATGAGAGATTTATCACACCAACTACAGAAGAGACTTATGTGAGCTTCCCTTGTTTTATATAAGTACCATCTGGCACTAGTATTATTTTGAATTGTTTAGTGTATGGCAAAAGAATATTGCCCACATGGTAAGGGACATTTATTCATGCAGAAAAGTACATGGGTATATGTAACAGCCCACTAGAAATTCACTGGTGGAATTTCTATTGACTTTAGGAATCTCGTGAAAACCCTTAAGTTTTTACGAATCGATCAATCGCTCAGGTTTTAGTCTGTCAATATAGTTAGTGTTATCACTCACTGTGATGCTAGAAATATAAGTTTAATTACTTGAACTAGTTAGAAGTGTCAGAAAGTGTTATAGTCTAGGTCATTAGACTCAGTTGATTATTTAGGATTTTATGGCGCAACAACCAATTTTCATTATTCCGTACGAAACACCTGTTCGAAATTGTGAAATTATTTTTAGGGGCACTTCGGGGTTGAATTTCGGTAAACGATTTTCACTATAGGTTAATATGAATATTTAGAATTTTTCAGTACTGAGTTTTTTATGTTTTTTTTTTTGAGTGAATAGTAATCTCGATAAGCACACCCAGTGCAATGTTTTCAAAATCACAGTATGGAATGTCCAAATTAGGTTAGAAAAGTTTTATTTGGACACTTAGCAAGATCTTAGCCACACATAGTGAATGATACTAGACACTTGGCACAAAGATGAACCATTAGATAGATCTGTGAGAAAATCAAGGTGTGAGATCATGCTACCAAAGCAAAATCTTGATTTAAACGAGAGAGTCTTTAGACAATAGGCTTCTAAAATTTGGATCTTCCTTTTCTTCAAATTTGAAATAAAATTTAAATGACAATAATGAAGTCTAAAATCAACAAAAATAAATAAAATTAGACTAAAGTTTAAAGTAAAGAAGTGATAAGATATACTAAATTATACAAGTCATCAAACAACCCCAAACTTATAACTTTGTTTGTTCTCAAACAAAAAGAAAAGAGAATAAAATAATAGACTACTATAGACTATCAACTAAACCCAATAGAGAAGTTTCATCACTCACCAAGCCATGATCTAAATTAGATTTCATCACTAGTATCTTACTCTATTAATATCAAGGACAATAGGAAAATCAATAAAAAATTTAGTGATTTGTCAAGCAAAAGTTAAGAGGTTACTTCGACATAAAACTAACACCTTGGGTGTGTGTGTGTGATAGTCAATTTAGCTCTGAACCACCTGTAAATTCAGATAAAAGTAGAACAACTGAAACCAGAAGAATTCTCTCAAAACTTAACCCCATAAGTCTGATTTTCAGAAATCCTCTCCACTAATGTAGTCACACCAAAATTAGAGATCAAAAAGTCTTTAATCTGGTTGTAATGATAGGCCATGAGCAACAGTGACCCTATGAAGGGGCAGGGGCCATGGCCCCCCCAAAGTTTGAAAAAAATAATATATATTAATTTTTTATTATTAAATAGGATTATATTGATATCATTTTCTGTTGGCCCCCTCTCTAAAAAATTATCTTGGCCCCCTCTACAAAATTATTTTGATTTTATAGATTATTTTGACTCAAATAGAATAAAAATTATTTTATTATAGTTTTAGCTTTTCTCGGCCCTTACAACAAATTCCTGATTCTGCCACTGGCCACAGGGTGAGGGCTAGGAAAGAAACAGATATGGAAAATTAAAGCAAATTGGAAAAATACTTAGTAGAAAGAACAGTAAAAAAGATATCAACATGATTCAAACCATAACTCTTTCTCAACTATATGCTCATACTAGTGACATTCTTGTTTTTGTAATCAATGAAGAATACCAACCACACCTTTAGCAAAATCTGAGGTGATATGCACTCTATTTATTGAATTTTCTCTACTTTATGCTTCCTCCCATGATGGATAAATCACACTCTAGGTAAAAGATAAACCTAGCAAAGATTTTTTTTTCTTTTTTCAGCCTTCGACATTTTTCATTCAACCACCTCAGTTCTTGTAGCTTTTTCAAATTTTCAACCACTTCAACCTTTTTTTTTTGTACACTTTTTTTTTCACACACAACTTTGATCGTACAGAGCATAATTTCCTTTTAACTAACCTTCTTTTGAAATGTAGATTTCCACCAAAGTATTTTCTCAAACTATAAAATGTAAATTTATGGTTTTTCAAGCTTAGAACTAGAATGGTTGATGTAGTTAAAAGGATGAATAAAAGCATATGTAAAATAAGGCTCAAGGGGTTGACAATGGGAAATATACCATGCAATTATGGCATGATAATTAGGACAGCTGGGAAAGTTTTTTGGTTATGACAAAAATGTGCCTAGATCATTTCTTTAATATTTGGTATCCACTAGCATTTCGCCTCAAGGATTCTTCAACGAATTCTAGAGCAAAACAAGATTGAACTTCCCTGACCCAATTAATTCAACTCCTTCTATTCATAAGCAAAATGGAATAAAAAAATGACTATGTGCTCAATTATGTTCAAGGACAAAGATTTAAATCAAAGTACCAACAAAACACAGCCTGACATAAAAGAAACTTTTGAAAAATTTTCTCAGTCCTATCTTCATGCACAAATTTAAAAGTTATAGAGAATTTAATCATACTCAAATACATGCTTGGTAAGATAATCCAACAACTCAAGACATCTAGAAGCACAAGTAAAATAAAATAAATACCAATCAAGCAGATAAAATGACTAGGAGTTTACAACCCCAAATTTAAACTAAACAATGTCCTCATTGAAATTCAAAAGTGAGAAAGAATGAAGAAATAAAAGTAACTTCCTTGGTTTTGTGATCGATCCGTCGTAGTTTGTAATTCCCGGCTCTTTATTCCTGCTAAACAAACTTGCATCAAAATCCATATTATTCAAAATTAAAATAACAGAATAAAAGAAAGTTTTATGGGATGTCTCCCATAGGCACTTGTTTTAAAGTCTACAGCCAGACTTTTCGATCTTCATCCATTAGGATTACTAAGAGGAATAAGTGCACAGTTCCTCTCCACTTGTTCTCCATAATAATGCTTCAATCTCTAACCGTTAACTCTGAATATACTTGCTGTCTTGTCCTTCAAATCTATTGCTCCAAAAGAGGAAACTTTGTCAATTGTATAAGGACCTATCCATCTTGATTTTAACTTGCTCGGGAAGAGTTTGAGTCGCGAATTGAAGAGTAAAACATGTTGTCCTGGTGCAAACTCACGCCTGAGAATATGCTTTTCATGCCACTTCTTCGTCCTTTCTTTGTAGATCTCCGCATTCTCATAAGCATCGTTCTGGAACTCTTCCATCTTATTCAATTGAAGAAGTCACTTTTCCCCTACTGCCTTCAAATCATAATTAAACTTCTTTGTAGTTTTCTGCATCTTTTTTTCAAAAAATGCAAAATTCAGCTTTGCTACAATCGGCTCTAACCTCCCCACTTCATTGCTAAGTGATGTATCTTACTGTATAGATCGTTCTAGGTGATCAGCTAGTGCATCTTCTCGAAAGGCTTCTTCTACACATTGCTTAATGACATCTACCCGAAAGCAAGTGCTTGGCTCTTCTGGAAATCTCATGGCTTGGTAGATGTTGAATATAATCTCTTCCGTGTTCACTCTCAATGTTAATTCACCCTTTTGAACATCAATTAAAGCCCTTCACGTAGCCAAGACTGGTCGGCCAAGAATCAATGAGACTTCTTCGTCTTCCTCCATATCTAACACCACAAAATTAGTAGGAAAAATAAATCTTTCCACCTTTACCAATACGTCTTCTATGATTCCACGTGGATACTTGATAGATCGATCTACTAGTTGCAAAGAAATGGTTGTATGTTTCATCTCTCCAAGTCCTAATTTCTTACAAATAGAAAGTGGTATAAAATTAATGCTAGCACCAAGATCACATAAAGCTTTATCAAAAAATGAATTTTTAATAGTGCAAGGCAAAGTGAAACTCCTCGGATCTTTTAATTTTTTAGGCAATTTCTTTTAAAGAATAGCATTGCATGCTTCAGAAAGTTTTACTGTTTCGAACTCCTCCAACCTTCTCTTCTTGGAAATGATGTCCTTCAGGAATTTGACATAATTTGACATTTGTTCCAAAGCATCTACAAAAGGAATATTTATGTGAATTTTCTTAAAAATATGCAAAAAGTTAGAAAATTGCTTGTCTAATTTTTGTTTTTGAAAACGTTGATGATAAGAAAGTAGAGTTGGGAAAATAGGAGAATTGTTAGGAAATGAAATTGTTGGAGGCTTGTCAGTTTCTATTAATGTATCATCAACAATCTCCTCTTTTTCCACTTTATTCTTACTTTAGCCATTGTTTGCAGTTGTAGGGGTGGACTTGGTTTCCTTTGATGGTGATCTCTCAATTTCTCTTTCACTTCTAAGTGTGATGGCCTTGCATTGTTCTTTTGGATTCACTTTTGTAGTCCTAGGAAAAGTTCCTCTTTGTTGGGCCTTGATGGTTGTGACTAGTTGCCCAATTTGCACTTAAGATTCTTTATAGAGCCTTCCATGTTGCTACAATGAGTCTCAATGTTTTCCAACTATGAATCAGTCTTTTTAAACTTTGCATTTGTCTCCTCAACAAAGGAAACCGTGGCATCCTCAAGTGATATCTTCTTCTCGCTTGGTTGGCTATCAAATCCTTGAGGAGGTTGTAGCACATTCTTTGTGTTTCTATAAGACAAATTCTCATGATTTCGAAATCCTGGATGGTAGTAATTTAGCATAGGATTACCCTGATAGTTGTAGTTCTTATTATTGATGTATTGAACTTGTTCTTGACTCGTTTCATTATTAGGAACTATCATACTTGCAACTGCAACATATTCTGCATTTTGTGGTATCCTTTGGGTTGTCAAATCTGAAATTTGATGGGATAGAGAAGTAACTTGAGCTGAAAGGGCTGCTAACGACTTCAATTCATGAATCCTGGCGACTTTCTTAGCAATAGTTCTTTTGGTTGGCCATTTCTTCCAAAAGAGAGGAAACACTTTTAGCTGTCTTTTACATTAAAGTTCCACCAGCAGTAGCATCAACTATGGTCTGAGTTTGCTCATTTAACCCATTGTAGAACATCTGGACTTGCAACTAGTCAGGCAATCCGTGTTGAGGGTAACATTGAATCAAATCTTTATACATTTCTCATGCCTCCCTCATAGAGTGATTCGAAATCATTTTACTTGAATTAACCAATCTCACTCCTGAGTTAGGTTGTTTTTGCAAGTAGAAAGAATTTAGCAAGAAACTTTTCAACCATGTCCTGTCGACTAGTGATACTTCCCGATTGTAGAGATTGTAACCAACCTTTTGCCTTGTCCGTCAAAGAAAAAGGAAACAATCTTAGTCTAATGGTGTCTTCAATAACACCATTAGTCTTTACAGTATCACAAATCTCCAAAAACATCGCCAAATGAATATTGGGATCATCTAGTGGCAATTCACTGAATTGGGCTTGTTGCACCATGCTGATTAAGGCTGGTTTTAGCTCAAAATTATTGGCATTAATGGTTTGGCGTCTTATACCCGAGTAGTTGTCATGCACAATTGGCCATACATAATTTTTCAAGGTGCTTGGTTGTGCATCTTGTTGTCTGTCAACCATGGCTTTTACTTTCCTTTTTCTTCATGATCTAAGAGTTCTTTCAAACTCTAGATCAAAAAGAATAATATCAAGGTATCTAGCACAACGCATCCAACGTAAAAAATACACTACTAAAATAAAATAAAATAATAGTAATAATAATAATAATAATAATAATAATAATAATAATAATAATAATAATAACAATAAAATTCTAAATTAAAATCAAGATTGCTTAGTATTGATATTGACAAAAAATAAGAAGAAATCAATCCTCGGCAAACATAAAGTTCAAAATAAATCAGACAAACATAAAAGATAATTATTTCAAATTAGCATAGAAAAGTAAGCATAGTTTGAAATTAGATTATATCGTTTTTTTAGAATAAAGAAAATTTTGTTCACGCTAAAAATTAAATTCAACATCAACGAATTTACCATAATTTTATTAAGAGAATAAAGAAAATCAACACTAAAAAAATACTCTTCATAGTCCACAGTATCGTCCACGTTTTGTTCAATTTTCCTTCTCGTCGGCGTCGGCTCTTCCAGGTTCAGCCTTACGGACCTCTTTTTTATTTCCTTAACTCCCGTGGTAGGTAGGTGAGAAATCATGACCTGGTTTCTTTTTTTATTATGTTTTTTATTTTTATTTTATTTTTATCCTTCCTTTTTGAATTTCGATGTTCCTCTATTTCTTTCTATTTTTGCCGTTCTTTCCGTTTTTTCTTCCTTCACGCGTCAACTTCCGTCGTCTACTCTCGCTCCATTTCAAAATTTTGCCTTTATCAGCTTTTGAAAATCTGATTCTCTTTCCTTGTAAGATTCGGACTCAATCAAACTCAATTTTATTTATTTATTTATTTTATTTTAGTTTATTTTATTCTTTCACACGTTAACTTCTTGCCCGTTTTATTTATTTATTTATTTTTTCCGTCCATATTTTTTTTTACACCTAAGTTTCCTGTCGCCCACGGCATGCATGATTACACACATGATCTCTAGTGTATTTTTATCCACTCCATGCACACGCACAATCTTTTTTTTTTCGTCCGCACACACATCTCCTACGACTCTAGGGTTTCTTTTTACGTTCAATCACCTTTATATATATATATATATATATATATATACTTTTTGCAAAATACCAAGCCGCAACACCCTCAGTTTCATCCCACCGTTCGAAAATCAGCCCATCGCCTCCACCACACACGTACGTTCACAGCATGCTTACACTACGGCTCAACCTCCGTGTAACACTCCACCTAGTTCCAGCCGCTGCTACTGTCTTCAACCACCTCTCCACTGCCGCAAACGAGACAGTCGAGACCCAACTTGGCGTTATTTTTCGTGTGTTGCTACATCAGAAAAACCAATGCCCATGTGCACGCAGCCGAACAGAAAACCACCCCGTGCGAGTTTCCCCCTGCACGACGGAAGCCACTGGCCATTGCCCACCCCCATGTGAAACCGTAAGCCACCGATAGCTAGCTATGAATCTTTCCCCAACCCCTTGGAATACTCTGTTTTCTATACCAAAAATAGAGCATCCCGAACGCCTCCTCCCTCAGCCACCATGCACCACCAAGCGACACCAGCGGGTACAAGCTCCTTTCACGACCCAGAAACTCCTCTGTGCCAAGCCCACCCGAGACCTGCGGCCGCCTGCATAGAGAGCCGAAGACCCCAGTTTTTACTCCTCCATAATTGTTTCCTCACAGTTGCTCTCTCTCTGTCATTACTTAACAACTTATCATGCTACTGAAACCACCCCAGCCACCTCACCCAGCCTCTTGTCGCCGCCTTTCTTTTCTCCATGCCTAGCGACATTTGCGACGGAGTGCTCAGGTCGCACGGTTTTCCTTCTCACGTAAGCCTTTTATCCTCTTGTATTGTTCCGTTTTCGGTCCTTCCCAAACTGCATGCAAGTTTTCATTTAATTACTAAACTACCCTTAAATCCTTTCTAAGTTGTGTAGCTTCCGAGAAACCCTTTCGATTACAGTTTGTTTTTAAAAGAGCCCAAGCTGCCATTGCAAAATCTCTAGAATACCATTAGTGTTTCTTGAACTGTCTTTCTTATATATATATATAAAATGTTAACCTAATAGCTGAGTACTATTACCAATCTACCTTAGTGTACTTTCTAGATATTTTTTTTCGGATTATAGGTCATTTTGGGTTATGTACTTTAAATGGGTTGTATCTTAAGTTTCATAAAATATTATTTTTGTGGAGATAATATTTTAATAATATTGTTAACTAAAGGAAGTAAACCTATTTTTTAAGAGAGGAGTTTTTCATGGTGTATTTTATAAGATTTTTAAAGTAGTCTAAGTATTCTATTAATTTATAATACGTTGTCGGTACTTTAGATATTTTAAATATTACTTTTTATTGAGTTCCGTAATTGTCTTAACAGTTGTTCGATTAAATCTCTTATTCAGTACGAATTCGATTAAGTGGATATTGATGGTTTTAGAAACTGATGTTATTTTAGGAATTATGAGAATTTTAGGTTTTGAGTATTTAAAATAGGTTCCTTTAGCAATTTAGGTTTAAATATCGAAATACGTGATTGATTGAAAATTTACGAAAATTACGTGATTTTTATTGGTCACGATTAATATTTGTTCGACATTTTGAAGAAAGTTTCTAAAAGCTAAGAAGTCCAGGTAAGCGGGATTCCTATGCTAGACTTTGTATTAAAATAAAATGAGTTGAGGTTATTTTTGGAAAATGTACATATTTGATTTTGAAAAGAAATTTGAACTACCTCATTTATTTGTTCTGCATTACTCATGAGATTCTGTTTAAGAAGAAAATATTTTCTATCAAGACTGGTGTAGGCATGAGCTTATTTTTTGCAATTCTATTTCTGAACTTTGAAAAAGAGAGTGAATATGAAATTTGTGCATAAATTATGTTGTGATGTGATTTTGTTATGTTCTGAAGATTTTGTTCAGTACTCTGTTTGGATAATACGTGATTTCTAAAAACTTTTGGCATAACTCTCTGATTCTGAATTTGATTCTGTTTCCGCTCTGTTCAGTTACGGCCCTGCCACGAGTCATAATAGTGGCATACGGCCCAACCATGGGTTACAATAGTGGATACGGCCCAATCACGGGTAATAATAGTGGATACGGCCCAACCACGGGTTATAATAGTGGATACGGCCCAACTACGGATAATAATAGTGGATACGGCCCAACCACGGGTTGTAATAGTGGATACGGCCCAACCACGAGTAATAATAGTAGATACGGCCCTGCCACGGGTTATAGTAGTGGTCTCTGTTTTGAGTGCACACCTTGGTGACAGAGTGATTTATGTTCTGCTTGGCTATCCGCTGATGCATAACCCTACCCCGGGGGTTGTACATGGCTTCTGTTCTGGTATGATATTCTGATGATCATCATCATCATTTATGCTATGTCAAAGGACATTTTTGAATGAAATTATTTCTAAATCTTCGCTCTTACATTTTGATAACATGTTTTGCTTCCGCACTCTGAAAATGAAAATGTTTTGTTCCGCATTCTGATTTCTGTAAATGCTCATGTTTACACACTAGTATATGTCCTCTGCTTACTGAGTTGTTGATAACTCACCTCTTATCTACATATATTTTTCAGATAATTTTGATGGTCCAGCTGGAGAACAAGAGTAGGAAATTTTAGCAAGGTGTAATGTTCGAAGTGGAATAAGTGCCTGAGGGTACAAGTGCTTATTTGAGAGTCGTAGTTAGTAAACAGATTTTATTTTTCGGTTATTTTGATTTGATGAGTGAAGGATAATTTCGAGTTTTGGTGAGTTTTTGATTTATGTTATTGAGATTTTCTTTATTGTCCCCATGGAGGAACTTAGATATTTGGATTGATTAAATGGATTAATATTTTATGGGATTTTCTGGATTTTATAGTTGTATTATTTAAGTTGATTTTATGTATTATGAGTTAACTATCCGGACCTCCGAGAACGGGGCGTTGCATTCCTATTCTTATTTCCCGAAAATCTGGCCTTCATTACACGAAAATCTGCTTCCATCTTTAGCGTCTCCAAAACTTCAACTTGATCTTTTTCTCCAAATAACTCTGATGATCAGCTCTCATATTCGGATAAATCTTCATTTAAATGAAAGAGAGTCCTTAGACAATAGGCTTCTAAAATTTGGATCTTCCTTTTCTTCAAATCTGAAATAAAAATTAAATGACAACAATGAAGCCTAAAATGAACAAAAATAAATAAAATTAAACTAAAGTTTACAGTTAAGAAGTGATAAAATGTACTAAATTATGCAAGTCATTATGCACCCAATGCTGCCACTTGATCGAGGGATTCCCATTATCCCACTGCCACGGGAGAAATCGGGTTCAAAAGACTGCTAACCCCAACACACATGACGTAATAGTGTGTACCAGCTAGAGGAACAGTGATAAGATTAATTCTATGCATGAAAGGTTTTAGATTTACAAAGGAAAGTATAAGGTGGGAAGTGTTTTGAGGAATGTAAACCTTTTTAAAAAAAGAAAAATCCCACCATGTAATGTTTTGAAGAAAAGAAAAAGTTTTATGTAAAGTATGTAAATGAATGAGAATGGATGAATGAAAACCTATGTGAATATATTTTTACGATATTAAGTAGTGCTTACTCAGTATTAGACTTATTTTGTTTTTATGTGTGCCCCATCTAGGAATGAAATGAGGACGAAGCGTCAGGACAAACATGGCCTAATGAAAAGGTGATGGAAGCCTAGGCCTTTTGTGTAATATATGAAATCTTGTTTTTGTAAAAGAACTTATATTTTAGTTTAATGATTTTTGCAGCAAAACTCCCTCTTAGATTTGTAAATACAAGTTTTAAATTCTAACTATCGAATCTTTTATATCTTGGGAAGGGAAGGAAACTGTTTTTGAAAGATAGTAATTCTCGTCTCGTTTTCTAAAACCATTTTCTAAAGTCCCACCACAAGGACGAGAATTACAACAGGCGCCGCCAGTGAAGTTACCAAATGGCTTCCACCATTTTTTTTTTTCACTTCCATACCTTTTGTTGTTGATTTCCTTGTCAAGTTACTAAATGGCTCTTGTGTTCCAATTTCTCATATTGGAACCATAAAATTCTCTGATTCATTTGTTCTTACAAATGTTCTTTGTGTGCCATCATTATCTTTCAACCTCACTTATGTCAGTAAACTTACTAGTTCTTTACATTGTTGTTTCCTTTTCATGTCTCAACATTGTTTCATTCAAGACCTTACTCAATGGAGGGCGATTGGACTAGGTCAATCTCTACATTTTGTAACAGCCAGTGAACAACAAGTCTTTCATTTATGTTGTATCTCCTACTATTTTCCTTATCTTCCACAATTCTGTTGATCTTTGGCATCATCATTTAGGTCACCCTTCAATTTCTAAATTGATTGTTCTTCATGATGTTGTATCTAAAATTGCTTCAAGTCATAAGCAACATCATCGGTCAATTTTTCCTCTTGCTACACAAAAGAAACTATCATTTCCTACTAGTACTCGAGTTACTAATTCAATCTTTGATTTGGTTCATTGTGATATTGGGGTCCTATGTCTACTCCTACAATTGATGGATTCCAACATTTTTTTACAATTGTTGATAACTATTCTAGGCATACTTGGGTTTATTTGTTGAAATATAAATCTGAAGTATGCTCATTGATTGATTCTTTTTTTTTTTTTTTGGTTGAAACTCAATTCCAAACTAGAATTAAAACCATTCGGACAGACAATGGTGTTGAATTTTCTATGCATGCTTTCTTTGCTCTTAACGGTGTTGTTCATCGGCATAGCTTTGTGCAAACACCTCAATAGAATTCCATTGTTGAATGAAAACATCAACACATTCTAAATTTTGCTCATTCTCTTAAGGTTCAATCTAATCTTCCTATTTGTTTATGGGGAGATTGTATACTTACTACTATTCATCTCGTTAACAGGCTTTCTACTTCTATTTTATCTAATAAAACTCCTTTCAAAATGCTCTTTCATTATGAGAGAGAGTTGCTATGCTGCAACTCTCTCTCATAATCGAGCTAAATTTGATCCTAGATCTTGTTGATGTATTCTCCTTGGTTATCCTCATAGTGTCAAGGGTTACAAGCTTTTAGATCTTGACACTAACTCCATCTTTCTCTCATGAGATGTTTGTTTCATGAATCCATTCTTTTAATCTTCATACTTCTCAGCATTCCCTTGTTTCTGATTCACACTTTCCCTCTTCTTTTTAACCTATCCCGATCTCTGATTCCACCTTCTAATTCTTCACAATTTTCTTCAGATTCTAATTCATCTTATGTTGCTTCTTGTTCTTTAAGAAGATCAACTCATATTTCTCAATTACTTGGCTATTTGCATGATTATAATTGTAGTTCTGTTTCAGCTCCTACAGTCCTATCTCCTCCTCCAAGCAAGCCTTATGACCTTTCTCACACACTTTCATATTCCAAACTATCTTCTACCAATTGAGTTTTTTCCTTATCTGTTTCTGATAAGTTTGAGCCGACCTCTTTTAAATAAGCTATGCATTATAGTCACTTGAGAGATGCAATGGCAAGTGAAATTGCAGCTTTAGAAGAGAATAAAACCTAGTCTCTTACTAATTTACCTGTTGGGAAGCAGCCTATCGGTTTTAAGTGGGTTTATAAAGTTAAACTTAAAGTTGTTGGTTTAGTTGAAAGGTATAAAGCTTGCTTAGTTGAAAAGAGTTATACATAGTGTGAAGGTTTGGATTACTTGGAGACTTTTTCTCTTATGGCTAAAGTGGTGACTATTTGATGCTTACTTGCTTTGGCTACTATCAAGGGTTGGTCTTTGAGCCAATTAGATGTTAATAATTATTGTTTGAATGGTAATATTGATGAAAAGGTTTATATGACTCTTCCATATGGTTTTGGCACTAAGGGGGAGTCTCGAGTTTATCGGTTACACAAATCTCTTTATGGATTAAAGCAAGCCTCCCAGTAATGGTTTTCTATATTTTCCTCCACCTCAATTCAACATGGTTTTGTTCAATCTAAGAATGGCTATTCTTTGTTTACTTGAGTTCAAGGTTCTTCTTCATTACTCTCCTTGTCTATGTTGACAATATTGTCATTGCCCGTAATGATGCCCATACAGTTTCTATTTTGAAAGAGTTTCTCAACAGCCAATTTAAACTCAAGGATTTGGGTTCTCTGAAATTATTTTTAGGCTTTGAAGTTGCTCGATCAGCTAAGGATATTTTTGTTTGCCAACGGAAATATGCCCTTGACATTCTTAAAGATATAGGTTTTCTTGGAGTTAAACCTATAACTTTCCTATGGAACATCACTTGAAACTTAATAATTATGAGGGTGAATGATTATCTAATCCTGGTGCATATCAAAGTTTGATTGGTCGTCTATAATACTTGTGTTTGACTCGACAATATCTCACTTTTTCAGTTCATACCTTAAGTCAGTTTATGGCACATCCTCGTGTCCTCGCCTTCATGCTGCACATCGTATTCTACGATACATTAATCCACACCTGGTCAAGGCTTATTTTTTCCATCAAATTCTCCACTTCACCACAAAGCTTTTGCTTATTTGGATTGGGTAGCTTGTTCTGATACAAGGAAATCTATCACTAGTTTTTTTGGGTTTCTTGATACATCTTTGGTTTCATGGAAATCTAAGAAGTAGTCCATTGTCTCAAGATCTTCCGTAAAGGCTGAGTATCGTGCTATGGCCTCTACAGTTTGTGAACTTACTTGGCTTTATACTTGGCTTGCTGATTTTTCAACTCCCACCCTCAAGCCTCTTTACGTTTCTATGATAATCAGGCAGCACTTTATGTTGCAGCAAATCCTGTTTTCCATGACCGCACAAAATACATAGAAATTGATTGCCATCTTATTCGTGAGAAGCTTCAGGCTGGATTAATTCAAATGCTACATGTTTCTTCTACTTCTCAGTTGATTGACATTCTCACCAAACCACTTGGTTTTCAATCTTTTTCTACTTTGTTATTCAAAATGGGAATCCCCAACATTTATTCTCTATCTTGAGGGGGAGTATTAAATGTATATGAATCACATGTTTATTATTAAGCACTTAGTTATTTAGTCCTTTGTATGCACGTGTACGTTTAGCTTGTTTTGTATAGCTTTTCTTGTAATATATATAAACAAAATAGTGTAATGCAACTTTACCTTTTGAAGAGATTAGAAACATTTTCATATTTCTCCTTGCAACTCAAGTCTATGTATTTCACACTATAAATTGTGAATAGGTGGTAAGCCTAACACTTCTCTTGCACTAATAAGTTCATAACTGAGGTATACCGATAGGAGGGGGAGAAATAGAGAGGAAGAGAGAGAGAGAGAGAGATGACTTACTTAGAGAGAGAGCTTGGTTGAGAGATATATAGAGAGAGTGTTGTCGAAAGAGAGCTTGAGGGGTGTGTACGGCAGTGCTTGGGCAATGGAGGCTCATGGTGCAATAGTAACCAGACAAGAGCAGTGGCTCACGGAGTAGGCGGCCCTTCCAGTGGGGCAACCTAGAGAAGTGATGGTGCAATTCACTAGCGTTGGGTAGACATGGAATGGTACTTCGTTGCTCTAGATTCGGGAAATGTTGCTATATTTTTAGGCGGCTAGAGTAGGGTCTTGCCGTGTGGGGTTGATGCGTGGAGGAGGAGAGGTGGTTGTCCGTGGTGCTTGCTACTTTGTTTTGGGTTGCTTAAAACAGAAGCTTGTTCACTTCTTTATGTAGGCGATGGTTGCCTGTCTCGCGTGGGGCTGGGGAGTGGGGCTATCCAATGGTGGCGCAACTTCTGTGTGGTTTTCGAAACTATGAGGGGGGGCTCCTATGCATGGGGCTTGATTGTGGTGCTTTTGTTCTGATCGAAAGAAACCAAGAGAAATAAGTGGGTGGTGGCCTTGCCATGGCTGAGCTTATAGGGTTGCAATGGTGTGGAGGAGCTTTGACAGTTCGTTGATTTGATTTTATCTCTTGGAATAGGGGCTTTTGATGGTAATTGGTGGTGATGGACGTGCGGTTGTGTTAAAGACTTAACCATTGATCCAAAAGCCCTGAGACTGTTGGATTCTAATTTGATTAAATCTTTAACCCTCAGCATCATAACATTCCACCACGTTTTCAAATTCGATATTCCAGGGCAGCCCACACTATCAACATTGACCCGATGGTAGTCCTTTCCCTTTTGGCAGGTTCACTCATCCATCAATATTCAATGATTTCAATAATTATTACTCATGAGCTTATCCTAAAGGACCAATTAAACCTCATTTAGGCCCAATAAAATTATCCATATTTCATTCTTAATAATACTGTTTTTGGAATATGCTATAGAAACTATTTTTTTGGTTGTTTGCTTGCGAGCCTTGTAACCCATTTGGATCTAAACTTTGTGACCTAGAACGAGAAGGCATGCTGATCTAATTTTTGTAACCCAGACCTCCATTTGTGACCAATAAACTGTATAACAAATGGATTACAAATCCTATCTTCATTTGTAACCTTGAATTTGTATTCATTTGTAACCTAATCCCCCATCTCCAAATCTTGTCTTTCTTGGGTTCATCAATGGCACTGAAGATTGTAGGAAATCTTGTTCATATTGAAACTGAGTTTGTATTTGACTCTTTCTAGACATTTGATTTTTTGAAAGCTCAAGTCTTTCTGGGTGTTGGCAATGTGTTTTGCACACAAGGTATTGGCCTCAATTTTCTGCAACACAGAGAAGATGAGTGGCTCGGGGTTGAAGGGTCACCTCTGATGCCTAAGTCAGTTTTTTTGTTCCTTGGAGAGAGTTTCAGTAAGCAAGAGAACATAAGTCCCGAATTCTAACTTGGTGACTTGCTTTTATACTAATTGTCGAGATGGCACTCCATATCCCTTGTTAGAGGCACTTGTCTCCCATACAGGATACCACGTTGTTTGTCTTTAATGCAGCGTGGCCTCCCTAGCCATGCCTTTGTGGCAAGTGGGTGGGTGCGGCCACCTTCCGTGCATTCTGTCAAGGATAGGAAGTCTTGTCGTGATCTCTATCCACATCCCGTATCTGATCCTTAAATGTAGCATGGCCCTATCACGACATGCGTCTGTTAGGTAGTATTATGGTAGGCGTCATCCTATCTTTCGTCGTCGACCAGTTTCTAGCATAGGCCCATGGCTTTCTTTTTCCTTACACAACTCATGGGTCGACTGTTCTACTAATCACTGGGCCTCTAGGGTAAGTTCGGTCCGGCCTAGGGGTGCAAATATCCTTTCCTAATGGGCCCAACCTGCTAGGGGATACAAACATCCCTTTCACTGGGTATGGTAAACGTTTAACAGTGATTATATCAATGTCTCTTGGCATTTTATTGTGGTGACTAATTTGATCATACAAATGAGTTGTTTGCTGTTGTGTACTATATTTTCTTTTAAGTGTACGCCATTAGACTAAGGTCATTTTAAAAATTTCAACAATCAAGAGGTTAAGATCATGTTGTCTGTTTTGGTAGTGCCAACAAGAAATTTAGAAGTGGTATTTTGCATATATATTTAATGATGATACTTAGGATTTTAGACAATTGTAGGGAATATGTGATTTTGAAATCCTACGAAATGCCCAAAGTTATTAATCATTGGCTGCCAAGAGGAACTTTATTCAGAGAAGCAAATAAAAGGGAATATAGGGTTTGTTTTTAGTATTAATTAAATGACAGATAAAAAAACAACAGATGCCACCTCACAAAGATAGAAGTTACCTTGTTGTCTTCATGCACTCGTGCTTGTGCATCTTGAACTTGTGAAAGGAAGAAAAGATAGTAGGAAAGAAAAGAAAAAGAAAGAAAATGTAAAGAGGGGTCTCCAATGGAGCCATCCATCCATTGAGATCACTAGCACAAATGAGTTGTTTGCTACTGTGTACTATTATTGAGATGGGTACTATTGTTGATCAGATGGGTACTATATATTATTGAGATGGGTGCCATTATTGTGATAGGTACTATTATTGAGATGGGTATCATTGCAGAATTATTGGCTTATAATTAGAATCGTTGTTTGTTTTTTAGTCGTGTAGCACGAGGATGGGTCCGGATAAGGTTAAATGTATTTATTTTTATATATATATATTTTTTATGTCTTTAAGCATTTAAAAAAAAAATCACAATATAATTAAAAATACTTAATTACTTAAGAAAATTAGAATCCAAAATGCGACCCCAAGCATTTCTCTATATTATAAGAAGGTTTGGATGATGAATTAAGATGAGATGAGTTGAGATGAAAGCTGAATAAAATATTAATAGAATATTAAATTTTAATATTACTATTGTTTTAGGATTTGAAAAAGTTGAATTATTTATTATATTTTACATGAAAATCTGAAAAAATTGTAATGATTAGATAAGATTAGAAGTGAAATGATTTTTTTTTTTTTTTTGTAACCAAACCATTTATTATTGCATTCTAATGTCTTATAATTGGCCTCTTTAGATCAATCTGCCTTTCATTCAAGATCGTAGCTTAGCAAATGTGCCTAATTTATAATGCAGTAATCATGAATCCAATGTGCCTAATTTAATTGGTCAAGCAGTCTTTTCTTTCTTCTTTTTTTTTTTTCCATTTTTAATAGGCCAAAAATGTCTTGACTAGAAATATATATATATATTTATATATATCTGCATCCAATGTGATTTTCTACTATATACATTTAAACTTTAACCGGCACTGACGACTTTGTTTATTTTTCCTGTCAAAGTGTTCAAAATTCTTTTAAAATTTAAATGGGATTGAAATTCCCTAACATGAGCAACTGAAGAAATTTGAAGGTTGTGACGTAAAAACCTATAGATTTGTTCCTTGTAAAATTGATGTTTTGCATCGTGATTTAAAGATTGTAATATGTAGGATGCCTATAAAAGTTTTATTTATTATATAAAAATTTGAATGGACAATTAAAGGTTTAAAAAATACCTATAAAAGTATTCATTATATAAAAAATAATAAGCACAAAGGCCTCTAAAAAAAGCCTTTAAAAAATAGTAAAAACAAATACAAAACAATCGGTGTGCTTGGTGCATCTTTGGTTGGATTATGAAATTTACGAGGAAAAAATGTTAAAAAAATACAGAAAAAATGTCATTAAGAAATCCATTAAAAAAGTCCAATATATTTAAACTTGGATATTTGGTTATATATATACATGAACTTGGGTGGTCCGAATATCTGAATTTAAATCCTTGGCCTAAATCCGGATATCCATCTTAATTTTGATCACTCGTTTTAGCTTGATAGATATCGACCTGTATTTCAAAATTCGGATGCGGTTCTAGGTATTGCCGAGTATCCGAGTTTGTATCCAAATCTATGCGTTGATCAAGTATATATGGAGATGATATAATTCCAAGTTCTGAAGTTTTGATAATTCGGATAAAATTTTGTTGACGTAGTAATAGCAATCTGTTGAATCTATTCTTAACATAAAATATTTTTAAAATATAGGTAATAGCTAGTTCTATGATCGCAAACTACAATTATGAAACGTTATAATCTACTTTAAGACTTATGATCAGTCGTTTAAAAGTGTACTATATAATGACTTTTTTTGTTTGAAGTTTTGTAAGTAATCTATAAACTTCAAGACTGGAGGATGGGGATTTAAAAAAACAAACAAGACTGGAGGATGGGGGTATCGATCGATCATCAGGTATCTTCAATATGTATTATCGTCCACACTCCTAAGGCAGGCCTTATCTCTAAGGAAAAAGTTAGAATCATCGAGAATCTATGTCCGATGAATTATTCCGACATCTTTCTTTCTTTTCAAAATACTGCCACGTCGAGACCCTCATCTATTGTGACATTGCCTTCGCCAACCTTTGCATAAGGCGGGTCCAGCTATATATTATGCGAGAAGGGGTGATCGAAGTATTTTTAAATATTTAAAAAAACAAAAACAAATGTACTGTTTGGTCACATGCTAATATATATTTCCTTTTCTAGAGTCATGCTACAGGAATTTAGAATTGTTGTCGAGAGTTGTGATCATATATAGTGCTTAATTTTTGCTGTATTTTGTGTTTTTTTAATTATAAAAAATTACAAAACACAACAAAAAGAATTGTGGATCACAACTCTTATTTATATACAGCTACGGAGTTCAAAAGTGTTGCTTAATGGTTTTGAAAAAATATAGGATATATTTATTATTTAAAAATTAATTTTTTTCATGTAAATAGCGTATTTACTCACTTTTTCTAAAAGAATTGCATGGTTATTGCCTATTTTACGTTTGCAAATTTTATTTCTCTATTAACAATTCTTGGGTAACATAGTATTATTATTTTTTTAATATTTAAAAAATAAAGAAAATGCTAATATTCTCGGGGTGGTGACCGAAGCATGTGACTTAAGCATGTGACCTAAGCATGTGCTCGGGGTGCATTTGAACAAATGCACTGTTCGGTCATAACCACTGGTCTTCAGCATTGTAGCAGACCCATGCATAAATACGAGAGTTGTCCATGCAATAAAATTGCAAAATTATTGTAAGGGGAAAATGGAGGAGATCCGTGAGGTTGCTAAAGCTTATTACGTAAACTTGACAAAGCAGCAGCAGGAGAAAGCCCAGGATGATTTCAAAAATATGAAGATGGAAAACAATAAGAGCATGAGCCTAAATGATTTCTTGGATTTCGTCCTGCAAGACAATTATCCAAAAAGTGTTGCTTGTTCTTTGTTCAAGGATCTAGACGTAAATGATGATGGCAGCCTGGATTTCGACGAGTTTATCACCTTGTTCTATCTGTATCAAAGCAAGAGGCTATTGTATTGTCGTGGCTGCGAAACGTTTCTTAATGGACTCTATTTCACTTGCATCAAATGCTTTGATTCCACCAATAATAGCTACGACCTCTGCTCCTTGTGTTACCGGAAAAAAAATATTCAGCATGACCATGGAGATGCAGTCTTCTTGGACAACTACGCTTTACTCCGCCGGAACATCAAACGCTCATCGGAAACGGCAGTAGACCCAGTTCAGGTATAACATCTTTGTTGAGTTTATACTTAGTGTAGTACGTACTAATAATATATACCATAAGATTATATGCTTGTAAATTTGATTATTTTTATTTATATCTCTTACAATTTTTTTTTTTTTTTTTTTAAAAAACAAGTTTCCTAATCCCGCGTGACTTTTTGATAAAGCAATTGATCTTTGGTGTAGGTTGAAAAGGATGAAAATGAAGGTCAATATGTCTCTGAATTATCGGATCATCAGGTATAATTAATGTCTTTTACTTAAATGGTATCGTTATTGTTTATTTTATATATACCCGTAAATTTGAGTCTTATGATCAGTACTCTTCTTTGTGATCATATATATATTTTTTGATTTAGGAAAACATTGCAACTGAAGCAGATTTAGATGACTCCAATTACCAGGTAATCTCTCTCTCTCTCTCTTATATATATGTGTACGTATAAATAGAAATTTTCTTCCCTAATAAACAACACGCAAATAAGCTTGACTTGGCTCATTTGAGCTTCTTCAAAACATGCAATGACTCATATATAGAAAATTGCATATATCAACAATTGTATATAATATGGATGTATATGCATGCATGCGTACGTATCATGTGTGTTTAAATTTGTGTATCAAACATGCATGCACGACTTCTTGCTGACCAGGTAAATGAAGAAGTCGTAAATGCATCTAACCAGGTAAATGCACCTAACATGTAATTGTATTTCCCATGTTTCTTTTTCCACGTGTCAGGTACATGTTTTCCACACAGTACTTAGATGACGTCATGTATGCCAACCTATTTAATTTGTACCTCATCCCTATTATAAACCACATGAAATATAGATAATGAAATTACTTATTAGCCTATGTGTGACTTCTAATTGATGATAAAACAAAAATTAACGTACTACTAAAACGATGCAATGAAGAAGATGCATATTTTTAGGCAATTTTATCAATTTTATCTTGGTTTTGTAAGTCGACCAAAGCCTTGGTACCGTGTTAGACTTCTCGCTATAATTAATATCATTTCAGCTTCATATATACCAATCTGTTTGAATCTTATTACCATTGTTAAAAGGATGAAAACAACTATCACTTATATGTGAGACTTTGTTACTTATAAAAGCAACTTCTTATTAATTGATGCAGGAAAAAATTACAAATCAAACTGTTTCAAACGTACAACGTTACGGGGTAATTCTCGCATTCACTTCTTCCATGTGATATCGAAGTCAATAAAATATTATATTAGAATTCATTGTTAGATATGTGATTTTGAAAAAGTTGATAAAATTTTAATTTCTTGGATAAAATAATTGGGGCGAAAAGACTTTTCATGACCAATTAATAAATTCATATGTGAAATAAATATTAAGTAATTTTGCTTTATCTAATTAAGGATGCGAAATGAGTCATGTCGTGTTGGTTTGTATCAATTTTGGCTTCACCAAAAATCAAAATAAATAATAAACAAGTTAGACACATTTGACCCAAACCCGATAGTTTATTATATGACTTGTGCTATATAGAGGCTCCACACTTCTGTACACCACTTAAAAACGTGTGATTTTACTCTTTTACCCTCATATTTCATACTAAATATTAGTATGAAATATGAGGATAAAAGAGTAAAATCACATGTTTTTAAGTGGTTTGCAGGGGTGTGGGACTTATGTCTATAATTGTTTGACCCGGCTAAGATGCAAGCAAACCTCTTGAGTAAATTCTATATGCCTACGTAAGGGACCCCCTCATGGATGCATCTTTGAAGGCATATGTCTCAATGACATCTTCAACATCATAAGCAATATCTCTTATGCTTTCCATCCAATTGTTTATGCATGGTCTCGTTTTCATGAAGTTTCGCATCTGCATCTTTCTCATGTAAACAATGGATTCGTTTGAGCTCAGTTTGCAACTGTTGGACTTGGTCGCTCGCTCTAGCCAAGTATCTTGCTTCTTAATGAACAGATCACCAAAAATTTTCACCATAGAAGAGACAACAATATCGACTATTTCTATCCCTCAAAAGAAAATGGATTGACCCATAAGCCCAAATACTCTCTTCCCTTCATTTAGTGAAACTAGATTCCGATACGATCCGATTCTTGATTTGGTTAATTTGGGTCGACATGAATTAACCCAAAATAGAATAATCTCACCCTAATTTTGTTATTACATGTCTGATTTGTGTCAAACATTGACAGCCTTAAATCTAATTAAACTACATTTCATACCAAAAAGAATAAAGAAGATGTTCTCTATGGGAAAGATTACTAATGGAGTACGTAAGTCGAGTCGATGATTATTAAAAGCACTGTGATGACTATTTAGTCCCTCCTACATGAAACCAATTTATAAATCTTCATTGAACTGTTTCTTTGGGGACATTTTCTTTAATTTTGGGCATGCATGCAAGATAAATTAGAATGATGAACCAACAATCTTCATTTACCATTTTGACTTTGTGTATATGCTCTATAGAATTACACACTCATCATATTTGTAATCGTTCAAATTTCAGAAACGCGAGCGAATCCGCAAGTTAATGTCAACACAAGCTGCAAACATCACATCAAAAGTAGCAGGCAGCATCTCAAAGGCTACTGATAGTTCCGAATATTGCAGTGTCATGTGAAGGTTATCACGTAAAACAGATCTAGCTATTGCTTTAAAATTAGAAGTTAATTATAAGTGAAATGTTATTCCGTGCTCAATACTGATCATTTGTAGCATTATTAATGTGTGCATACATGTGTATAAATTGACTAGCTAGATATTGTATCATATTATGCCTTCATTTTCTAAAAATAAACAACATCTTGAATTTTATAAACAACTTTATTGGAGTAGTTCAAGAATAGTTTAATTCGGTATGTTTTGCAGGATTCATTGGTTTGTTTTGTGAGTCATGTCTTCAGAGAGGGGAATAAAGCAGCAAGTTGGCTAGCAAAGTATGCTGCGATAGGTCATCGTATGGAGTGTAAAGTGATTGGGGAAGTGCCGAGGTTGCTGAGAGGTTTAATCCGCTTGGATAAGCTGGGTCTTCCCTTTTTACGCTGCTGCTAACGCAGCCAGTTTTTTTTTTTTAATTGCTTATGGTTTTTGTGGTTTGGTTTTGTGTTGTTTTATTTCTTGCGTGGGCAAACTTTGTTTTGCAGGTTGTTTGTGTGTTTCTTATGCTTTTGCTGCATTTTTTTCTTTTGGTTATTCTGGACTTGTTTGTATTGTGGTTTTATGGTTTTAGTATTTTGACACCTGGGTATTGATCTTATTGAATTATCTGTAATCCCCAGGTGTCTGGTTTGTAATCACGGTTTTCCTCCACCACAAGTGAGGGCAATCAATAAACTTGGGGTACCGTCCTCTTCCTAAAAAAAACATAAAAGATTGGACCATAAATCTCTTGAGCGGGCCAATGTCCAGGCCTAATTCTAACCGAAGTTTTGGCTTTCCATCATGCCCGAAATTACCATATGGGTTAGGGTATAAAACATAAAAGATTGGACCAAAATACTAATTACCCAAACATAAAAGACAAATATATAAACTCTCTTCCTAGCTAGCTTATGTTGTCTACAAATTAAGGGATGCATGTCTAGTACGTACTGCTTTCTATGGACATACTTTTGTCGTCTAAAGACTCTTAAAAAGTTGGCTAACCATCAAAATAGGATGAGCCAAAGCAACATATTAATATCACTGATTGTGAAGCCAACTTTTAAATATCAAAATGGGATGGGGTTACAATCCGAAGCACAATCGAGGTACTCAAACTTTGCCACCACTTGGTGCATGGTCCAGTGGAAGGGGAGACCACTACTCTAAACAGGCCATTTTTGTTTCGTTTATTTTCTTAAATTTGCTTAGTATTGAGAAATTTTATTTCATTTTTCATACTTAATCTCGTGTTTTTTAAATAAGAGAACTATAAATCTTCACGTGGGAGTCCACGTGCTTTCTATTATCTATATTTAATGGAATTTGTAAAATTGGAGGTAATCCAAAATTTGTTTAAGCACAGGTTTGTTAATTATTTTTAAAAAGGGAAAAGGACATATATGTAATGAATCTCATTAACCAAGATATAGCATGAGTCTGAGCGATTTATTTTTTCTTTTTCTTTTTTTTTTTTAAAAAAAAAGAGGAATGACACCCCGATTTCATTGATAACACTAAACTTACTTTTGGAGGAGAAAAACCGTATACATTGGGGGTGGAAACCTTTGTGTTGGAAATATTTCAAATTAATGGATTGAACACATCATAAAGCATACATTGTATAATTGCCAAATATAAGGTTTAGGTAATGTTTGTATGGTCCAATAAGTGTAATCAACAAAGGGACATAATTGGGTCATTAACACATCTCTAGATGCCCATGATTTTGGTCAAATCATAAACTACAACATTTTGACTCTTTTGGGATGAAAATTTTCGTCCCAAAAAACTAGTGTTTCTCCAAAAATTTGTCCCAATATCACTGTCCTAGAAGGTTTCTTGGGATATATGTTTGTTACGAAATTGGAGAAAACCATTCAATAGCATTCAAATAGATTTTTTTTTGGGACGATTTTATTTCGTCTTAGAGAGGTAATCAAATGGTCTAATTTACATGTTCAAATGGTCTAAGTATCTATATTTGGAGTTGCATTTCTCTCCTAAACTCTGCATGTTGCTCTTCTTGTTGTTTCATTCGCATCTCCAAGTCAACTCATTCGGCAACTAACTCATGCTGGTTTGTCATCAATTCCTTGATCTTCGACCTCGCTTCCTCTAATGCTCTAGAAGTGCTAGAGGCATTACTGGACGATGAGGACGAGATAAAGCGCTTAATGTAAGGATCTGTTCTATACTTATTTCTAAATTCAAGTGGAACTCGTGAATATTTCATGTCACGCCAATTTATATGCAAGTGGTAGTCAAACCGTGCCAGCTCTAACCTCTGCATAAATACAAGTGTTGTCCGTGCAATAAAATTGTAAAATTATTGCAAGGGGAAAATGGAGGAGATCTGTGAGGCTGCTAAAGCTTATTACGTAAACTTGATAGAGTAGCAGCAGGAGAAAGCCCATGATGATTTCGAAAAGATGAAGTTGGAAAGAAATAAAAGCATGAGCCTAACTGATTTCATGGATTTCATCTTTCAAGATAATTATCCAAAATGTGTTGCTTGTTCTTTGTCCAAGGAGCTAGACGTAAATGGTGATGGCAGCCTTGATTTCGATGAGTTTATCACTTTGTTCTATCTGTATCAAAGCAAGAGGCTTCTATATTGTCGTGGCTGCAAAACATTTCTTTATGGACTGTATTTCACTTGCATCAAATGCTTCGATTCCACTAGTAATAGCTATGACCTATGCTCCTTCTATTATCGGAAGAAACATTCAAACCCTCGTAAAAAACGACAGTAGACCCAGTTCAGGTATAACATCTTTGTTGACTTTGTAGTTAGTGTGGTGAAGTATCAATCTCAATGCAACCATGTCAACTAGATTTGTTCTCTGCACGTACATACACAAATGATGGCTCGATCCACCTCATTCATGGCCATCTTATAAATTCTTATTCCAACTTATTGGGGGTTGGAATGATAGCCTCCAATATTCACTTAGAACATCCCATGAAATTAATCTTATACATATTCTTAGTTTAAATTAATTGTTCCTGCTTGGTCACATAGTAGTAAAGTGATTTGAATTAAGATGTTTTATTTGGTTTTAAAAAACAAGAGAGAAAAAAGTTGGACTAAAAATATTATAAAGTTAAAATATTATTATAATATAATTTTTAGTGCATGTTTGGGATTGCAGTGAGAAATATAGCTTATAACTTTATGGCTAATTGCAAAAGAGTGGAAGAGGCCAAGATTAGCTTCTAATAAGCTGAGCTATACTATTGAAGGTTTGAAGAGATGCCAATATAAGCTGCAACATTGGAGCAAACAGGCAGTGGGTAACTCAAAGAAGGAAATAAACCACAAGCTATCCCATTAGATAGATTTAAAAATCATTGTCAGACAGTCACAAGTTAGCTATCTCGTGCTTATAATGCATTTCATTACAAGCTACACTGTAAATACTTGACTTATGCAACACATGAGGACACAAGCTAATGGAGGCACGTTGGTAGATAGGCCAGTTAGGGAGTGGCTATGCCATCGGTGGACGAGTGATGAATTTAAGGTAAGCATGTAAAGGTCTTACTCTGTTAACTAATTTATAAGGTAAAACATATATTCATTTTAAAGGAGGAAACAATAGTCTTAGGAAGTTAGCGATGAGTATTATAATGAGCTGTAACACCTAAATTGAGATATCTACCTATTAAGAAAATAGTACATGAGCTATAACAACTGGTTTAGACAATATTTGTTTTCGAGCACCAAGGATTGTTGTATGCCTTTCTCTTTCCCCTACAATCCGATGCATACATTTAACTAAGTAATCATAGTTAAATGATTACTTGTCATAGAAATTAGTGCACATCACTTTGGAAGATATTTATTCTCTATGGAATAGTGTTGGAAACTTTAATAACAGGGATAATAATCTATTTCTAAAAGTTTTATGTGACAATACATCTTTATGTGGTTTTCAATGTAATTAATGTATATATTTAGAATTGAGGATCTGACTGTTTTATTGCAGAAAATGTCTAACCAAAACAAAGAAAATAGGCGTAAACAAAATGTCAACCACACAAGCGAAAGGATGTCATTTGTTGTACTGATGGAAAGAAATGTACATCTATTGTTTTAACATCGTGGATGTTGGGAATCTTAATTTAAAGATATCATTTGAAATGCAAGGGAACATGGTTTGCAAATGATTATATATAAGAACAAGAACGTGATTGATTTCTACAAAGATGTGCATTGGTCGAATAAAAATGGGAGATTTTATCACACCAACTACATAAGAGACTTATTTGAGCTTCCCTTGTTTTATATAAGTACCATCTGGCACTAGTATTATTTTGAATTGTTTAGTGTATGGCAAATGAATATTTCCCACATGGTAAGGGACATTTATTCATGCAGAAAAGTACATGGGTATATGTAACAACCCGCTAGAAATTCACTGGTGGAATTTCTATTGACTTTAGGAACCTCGTGAAAACCCTTAAATTTTTACGGTTTTAGTTTGTCAATATAGTTAGTGTCATCACTCACTATGATGCTAGAAATATAAGTTTAATTATTTGAGGTACTTAGAAGTGTCAGAAGGCGTTATGGTCTACGTCATTAGACTCAGTTGATTATTTAGGATTTTATGGCGCAACAACCAATTTTCATTATTCCGTACGAAACACCTGTTCGAAATTGTGAAATTATTTTTCGGGGCACTTCGGGGTTCAATTTCGGTAAACGATTTTCACTATAGGTTAATTTGAATATTTAGAATTTTTCAGTACTGAGTTTTTTATGTTTTTTTTTTTAGTGAATAGTAATCTCGATAAGCGCACCCAATGCAGTGTTTTCAAAATCACAGTGTGGAATGTCCAAATTAGGTTAGAGAAGTTTTATTTGGACACTTGGCAAGATCTTAGCCACACATAGTGAATGATACTAGACACTTGGCATAAAGATGAACCATTAGATAGATTTGTGAGGAAATCAAGGTGTGAGATCATGCTACCAAAGCAAAGTTTTGTTTCATCTGACCAACCAAATTGTGCCAGACCAAAGAAGGCTTCTATCCTAGCGAAACACTAAATGGTTGGAATCCAATTGAAACTCCAAAAGCTTGGTTGAAACCGAAACCCTAAACGGTTTCCCAAATCCTAAAGTTGGCCTCCAAAGCCTTTCTAACCCGATTTCTAGCATTGTGTTTAATCACTTGATTAAATCACTTCCACATGCTATTAATTAATCAAATCCTTGTTATGACATTACTATCCAACCTTTTAAACCTTGGAAATTTGATTGGGCCAAGAAAAATTAGTTTTGGGCTTGATAGCATCTCAAACCCCAAATTGAAGCCCACTTGGTTGGGGCCCACCAAGGCCCTCGAATTTGGCCCCCTTGGCAAAATTTCTTCAAGACGTTTCCTCCCCCACATGGTAAACCACCCAATAGTGCCTTGATGTGAAGAAGAAATCCACTCCATCAACTTCCATCTCTCACAGCTGTTGCAGGCAGTCCTTGCCCCTCACTATTCTCTACTTTATGTCACTTAGCCAACTCCAATCAAGGGTTATTCAAGCCCATAACTTCTCCCTACAGGAGTCTAAAGTTGTGGAAGGCACATTTCACTCCATTTTATCACTTCTCCACCCCGTTCTTAGAGAGAAACTCAAAAGAGCTCTCTTGGGCAAATTTCTGGGTCTTTTTACGTGAAAATTTTAGACCCTTTGTAAGTATTTTGGACGATTGATCCTTCATAAAAGTGGTTCGTCCTTAAGTTTAGTTTCCGTGGATATTTTATTAGTCTCATTCCATTCTCATTTGACCAGTCAAAAGTATTTTTAACCATGGAAATGTCATTCTGGATCGAAACTGGAGAGTATGTTATGTTTTGGAATTTTTTACCAAGCTAAGGGACATATCTTTGTCCGAAAATTTTATGGAGTGTCGTTAGCATGTGTTTATGAATGTTCATTGAGGTTTTGTTGCATGGATAAAGATTTTGATGATAGACTTCCTTAGATTTAGAAACTTGAAAACTAGAAGTGGAAACACAATTTTTGTTTTTGGAAAGTTTGAATGTTTCATGGTTTTATCTTATTCAAAAGGCTTTGATATTTTTATATGATGATCCTAAGCCTCTTATATACATTTTAGGATGTTATTTTGAAGATATTTAGTATTATTTTTAAACAATGTGGTTTTTCTATGCAAAAGGATTTCGGTTAGGCCTAAGATTTGATGTTTTTGGGTTAGATCCATGTTTTATTGAGTTTTAGCCATGTGATTTTAAGTTTGATTGTTGGATCTTCTTTAGGACACATTTTTAAACCATGAGATGTTTTAGTTTAAAGATCACATGTCTTTAAACCATGGATCAAAAGATTGATCAAAGTTAGTTGAGAGAAAAGTTTTTGTTTTTGGACTAAGAGTAAAACCAAAAACTCCAAGTGTTGTTTTGTGATTTTGGTGACTTTTGTTTGATGATTTAAAGCATTTTTTTATCTTAGGATGATGTTATGAATATGTTAGAAGTAAGATTTGAATTTTTTGGAATTCTTGGAGATGTTTTTATTAAGGTCAAAACTTGTGATTTAAGGGTTTACTTTTTGTTAAAAAGTTTGGGTCTTTTTACAAAAAGTTTGGTGTTGATGATTAGCTTTTCTTAATGGATATTTTTAAGTGTATTTTTAAACTTAGGATAGGAAGATCCTTGTTACACAATTTTGGTTTAATCATGGGTTTTGAAGATAGAAGAAATTGCAACCAAAATCAAAAGAAATGACCTACGAATGTTTCGGCCATTGTGAGTTTTCCATAATTGTGAATGGTTTTAAATTTTTCTAAGTTGATATTTAAGTCTAGGACAAAGTTTACATGAATGTAAAATTTTGATAATTTTTGGAGTTAAGATGTGAAATCCTTAAGTTATGGGTAAAATTGTCATTTTCCCACATGTAGAGGGTAAAATGGTCATTTTACTTCAAGTTGTCCCTTTTCACTTTTCTAATTGTTAGTAATTAAATTTCTAATTTTTAGAATACCCTCTTACAGTTCCTCGTGTTTCGCGCTTTTTTCTTGTAGAATGCTACGATCGAGGTAAGTTAGCTCTTAACTTACTATCAGTTTATTGTGTATGTGTGATGGATAAGGGAAGTACAGTTTATGTTTGTATGTTGTTATATATGCCATGTCATGCCATGTTTATCTATTACACGAATTATTCTATCACGAAATACTTATCTGTTACACAATATATTCTGTCCTATGTTACTATCTGTTGCAAGTATGTCACATTACGTATGCTATATGTTACATGTATGTCATGTCACATAATATTCACTATCATATGTTATGTCATGTTACGAAATATTGTCTGTTACATATTATGCCATGTTATAAAATATTGTCTGTTACATGTATGTCATGTTATGAGTTATTGTCTATTATATTTATGTCTCAAAGTATGTCATGTCTATCGTCTTACGTTCATGTCACGTTACGCTACATCAGGATTTCTGTCTTTTATGTCACATTCATGTCACGTCATGTTACGAAATGTCATGTATGCCAATTAAGTTATTCATGCCAATCACGATCCTAAGCGCTGGGATAGGGTAATATCGTAGTGGAACTCCTTTGTTCACTCTAGAGTGTCTAAATAAGTGTGAAATTCCCTGGGTTGATGAAGCATAGTCAATAGGTATAGATACCTGTGTTGTGATGCTGTAATCGGCTGCGATACACGGCTCAAGGGGACTCGTGTAACACCCGTATGGTCACTTTTATTAATTAAGTCTATTGAATAAGATTTCAAGTTCATGTATTTAACGTTCAAGTCATATTTCACGTTATGCTATGTTCAAGTTTACATTCATATCAAGTTCATGTCAATCATGGTAACCCCATGAGATAAGAATACGCAATCATGGTAACCACATGAGATAAGATTACTCAATCACGGTGACCCCATGAGACAAGAATATGTTTCAAGTTCATGTTTATGTCATGTTATGTTCAAGTTCACATTCATGTTATGTCATGTTCACATTCACGTTATGTTTCAAGTTCACATTTATGTTATGTTGTGCTCAAGTTCATGTTATGTTCAAGTTCATGTTCAAATTATGTATGTTCACGTTCATGCTATGTTTCAAGTCTATGTTATGTTTCAAGTTCACGCTCACGTTCATGCCATGTTGCTAGTCCATGTTATGTTTTAAGTTCACGTACATGCAATGTAACGTCAAGCTAAGTTTCAGTTTCAGTTCAAGTTATGTCATTTATGCCATGTTATATGTCAAGTTATGCTATGCTTACTTATGACTTTGATTACGCATTCATATTTTTACTGTCATGCATGCATCATTAACCTATGTCGAAGTTTCCTATTAACTTGTTGAGATTTGTATTCAAATCTCACCGTAGTAATCCCAACTACCATTTTTCCCGAATGGTATATCAGGATTAGAGTAGGGAGCAGACACTGGCAGACTGGAGGAGGTTGACTAGATGCCGTAGATGCAACACAGAGCTTGTAGCCTCCATAGTTAGGTCTTTGGTTAATATTCTGGCATCGTTAGTCGAGTTACGCGAGTTACTCAATGAACTAGCCCAATAGTGTATTTTGGCAATGTAATTATGGAGTCAAGTCTCCATTATTTTGAGATTACAGTCTTCTGAGATCCGTGCTGTAATCGTGGATGTTTTAAGTATGCATGGTTTATGTTTTAACTATTGGGATATTATAAGTTTGGTGCATAGTATTGCTCAAAAAAAAAAATTATCCGCTGCGAATATTGCATAATGCTATATGCATGTTAGGAATATTGCATCTTATATGTCATGAACGGGAGCAGGTAACCTTGTGTTGCATTTCCAAACGGTTCGGATGTTCGTCCGATCCTAAGCAGAATCTGGGGCGTCACAGTATATGCCTAAAAAACTTGGTAAGACAAGAAGGGTTACATGTTATCATAGTTCAATAATTTAATTGAGTTCTCAAAGCTTATATCGCCATTGGAAACATTTGTATACATAGTTCTAAGATATCATTTTAGGATGTACTGAAAATATGAACTAGTTGTAGATAAGTAATATTACATGAAAATGATGATTTGTAAGTTGTATAATGGTAATCGGGTGGTTTTTCATTCCATTGAATGAGATGGTTCAATTGATGAATGCCAAAGAGCCAGAGGGTCGCATAGATGAAGTTGCAACAACCATTTTTAGGGAGGTGTTGGGACATAGTTCAGGATATTCAAGAGGCCTGGGACACTCTGTTATACATGAAACACCTAAACTGCCTGGAGTACCCAATGAGGAGTATGAACGTCTTGCCAAAGAAAATGCAGAAAATAGGAAAAATGAAGAGTATTACCAAAATCAGCTTGAAGAGATGGAAGGTGGTTTCATGGCTACGAGGGACCATATGCAGGAGTATGAGGAACATGTAAACAATCAAATGTCTAAAATGGAGATAGAACTAGAGTCTTAGAGAGAGACTCAAACAATTCCTTAGCCAAGAACATGCCAGCAGCAACTACTTTTGAATTTTGACAACAACTTTTGGTGAACTCTTGAGGAAGCTGTCATGGGGAAATTTATTTACTACTTCAACTTTTGGTCTGTCCTATGTGGGAATTCTACACTTGCTGGAGAAGGTGAAGAACTTGCAGGTAATTTGGTTTCTTGCATTAAAATAAATTCTGATATATTAATTCAATATCAATGGATAGGGAGATTTTCAAAGACTTGGATATCTCATAACTATTACATACTTTGGTCAAGGTTATGAAGGGAGGGATGAACCTATTTTTTTTCTGATAAGTATAGGCGTAGTTAGACAGCGAAGTTGAAATTACTTTGTTTGCAATTTTATAGTTGAGAAAACAATTGGACATTAGTTACCATAGAAAACATAAAGTATACCATGCATTTAGTACTTTGGAAATCAATCTTGTCTCTAAACATGTAATTTTGTAACTGTTATGGTTGTTTTATATACACTACAGACACTGTTTTGGGTTGAGATATGTATTGTGATTCAATAGGACATGTATCTTGACCTAGCTACTTTTGGATCTAGGGTGGTATTTTAATTGGCATGCTTCGAATCTCAGTTTAACTAACCTGGTAAGATGGGTTTTTTTTTTTTTTTGATAAATGCTTTAATTTGGAAACAAGTGTCATCTCAAACTTGAAAATCAAGCATAATAGTGTTATACCTTTACCTAATAACTTAATCGCAGCAGTTAAATTTCTTAGGATATTTTACTCCATGAAATTTTCTAAATCTCTAATCTTGTTTCTCAAAGGATCATTGATATATCATCACATAAGTATTTAATAGTTTTTAAAATATTAAATATGATAAAATAATAAATATTCTATGCCAAAATAAATTTTCGTATCTCTTTGATTTGACTATTTGATATATGGAAAGAACAACGTACACATGCGTGAAAACAGTGAGAGATTATTTTTAGTCTTCTCCCCAAATATATAAGTTTATATATATATATATATATATATAGGAAAACACTATAGACACAAAGGGATCCTACAAAGGGATCCCACACACTCATGTGGCACACTGTGAGTGTGCCACGTCTTTTTTTTTTCCTCATCCGATGCGTCTTCTCTCCCCTCCCCCTTTCCCTCTCTGCCTCCACTCTTCCCGTGACCGCCATGGTGATCGCGGACCACCTCAGGGCCGGCAGTCCAAGCGGCAGCATCCAGTGGGGGGATGGGAGTTCCCATGCACGGCAAGCTGGCTGAGGCAGGCGGAGGTAGCAAGGGAAAGGGGGAGGAGGGGAGAACTTAAGGAGTAGAATGAAAGCTCCCATCTAGTGTTATCCTTGTTGAAAGAGAACTTAAGGAAAGCTTAGAGTAGAATGAAGTTGTATGCTGACAAGGGGCAATCAGAGAGATCTTTTGTGGAGGGGGATTGGGTTTTTCTCAAACTTCAACCTTATAGACAAAAATCAGTAGCCATGAGACATAACATGAAGCTTGCTCCTCGATATTATGGTCCCTTTCAACTCATTCAGAAAATTGGGACAGTTGCTTACAAGTTAAGGTTGCCTTCTACATCAAAACTTCATCCAGTTTTCCACGTTTCTTATCTTAAGAAGAAACTAGGGGACCAGATCTCCCCTTTGCCCACACTGCCTCCAGTTGATAGAGAGGGTGCTGTTCAGCTTGAGCCTGAGCAGGTTCTCGCTAGGAGAATGAAGAAGGTAGGGGGCCGTGCTGTTACTGAGGTCTTGATTAAATGGGTGGAAGCTTAAATGGAGGATAACTCTTGGGAATTATTATACAAGTTAAGGTCTGTCTATCCTCACTTGATAGGCACTGTATTGTGAGGGTCACGGGTGCCTTGGGGTCAAGGCCTTGAAGAGGAGGAGATTGTCATGGGTGCTTGGGGGCTGGTCCTTAAAGAGGAGGGAAGGTATAATATGAAGGTTTGCTATTTGAGGGAGGTGGAAGATAGCAGCTGGGAATGGAAGCAACGGTTTTAATTGAAGGAGTTGATGAGTAACGATTGTAACTACTTTTAGAATAAAAGAGGAAAGTTCGTTGCTTAAGTGAAACGGTGCACCTTTATTGATTGGTATAGTGTCATTTTGTTTGCATAGTTGTGTGTTCTGAGCCTTAAGTGAAACGGTGAGTTTTGCTTTAAAGGTTGTAGTGTGCATTTTACGTTTCAGTCATGGTTGTTTTAAGGCCATCTTCATGCTCTGTGTGTAAAAAACCAGTGCAGCTCATGTGTAAAAGGTATGGATTGATCATTCGGATTTTAATACAATTTGGAGGTTGGGAATTCCTCAAAAATTCCCTGTCAAGATTCACGAATGGAATCTTGCGTTTGAGAACAATTCTATTTACGGAAGACTTTCTCTTGCATGGACTCTGTGCATTTCAAGGTTGTGATTGCTGTAGTGTTCTTGCTAGCAGGCACATTACAAGTGGTATCAGTAGTAGTCGATTCTTGTAGTAGCAGTTTAATGGCGGAAGGTACGCGTGCAGCACTGAAAGTTCAGATTGAAGAATCTCAAAAGCAGCAGGAAATGATGCAGAAGTAGCTGGAACAGAATCAACAAGCAATTTCTGGAATAACTGAAAGGTTAGAACAAGTTTTAGATCTGTAGTTGATTCTGTCAATATTATGTCTCGTAGAGATAGAGAAGTGTCTAATGAAACTAGGAATCATGACAAGAGAGGAGTTTTTCAGAGAAATTTTAGGTTGGACTTTCCACACTTTAGTGGCAGTGATCCTGCGGGTTGGATCTTTAAGGCCAATCAATACTTTGATTCTTTTCAAGTACATTTCCATCAGAAATTGATGGTGGCTTTGCACCATATGGAAGGTGAGGCATTGGTGTGGTATCAAAGTGCCTTTGACTCTGGACATTTTAATTCATGGGAGACTTTAGTGGTAGCAATGCAAGGAAGGTTTGGACCTTCAGCATTTGATGATCGAATGGAGGCCCTAACCAGATTAATACAAATTACTTCTGTTAGTTTGTATACATCACAATTCGAGGCGTTGCCCAATAGGTTGAAAGGTTTGTCTAAGAAACATAAGATAACCTGCTTTATTAGTGAACTTAAAGATGACATTCGAATACCTGTAAAAATGTTTAATCAGACCTTGGGGCTGCCTTTAGCTTGGCCAAGCTGCAAGAGGAACATGTGTTGTCCTCAAGAAAGTCTTGGAGACAAAATAGCCATTTTGCTGAGAAATGGCCTCTTAATAGTGTGGGGCTGACTGATCTAGCTAATAATGGTCAAAAGAATGTGTTTCCTCTGAGGAAGGTGAATTCATCTCACATGGATGAAAAAAGGAAAAAAGGCCTATGTTTCCACTATGAGGAAAAGTGGAATCCTAATCATGTATGCAAAAATCCGAGGGTTTATTTCTTACATGGAGAAACTAGTGATATGCAAGAGGTAGTTGACAGTGGGGATGAAGTTGTGGCTCAGTCTCTGCAGAATTCTAAAGAATTGGTTTCGAAGGGGGTTGAGGAACTTGATGTTTCTATTCATGCCATTTCTGGTTGCATCAACAGTAATGCCATGAAACTCCTATGTAAAATAGGCTCATTTTCTGTTGAAATCCTTGCGGACTCAGGAAGTACTCACAACTTCTTGGATCCTTTGGTTGTAGAAGCAGCAAAATTGAGAGTAATGGAAGATGGAGGTCTTTAGGTTAAAGTAGCAGATGGTACTAGCATAGTCAGCCAAGGCAGATGTGAGGAAATGATTAAGGTGCAAGGAACTAAGTTTCTAGTTCCTTTCCATGTTCTGACTCTTGGAGGGTGTGACATTGTTTTAGGGGTTCAATAGCTTAAAACATTGAGTCCTATTCTGTGGGATTTTACAAATATGTCTATACAGTTTGAGGTTGCTGGTCAGCAACTGTTTTTGCAAGGGTTGTTGTCTGAAAAAGTTCATGTTGATGCTGGCATTCACATGCTAAAATCTTCCTTCATTGGTCAGCAAGGTTGGCTTCTGCAACTTGTAGCAGTTCAGACTAAGGTGGAGCCAACACAGTCTTTACCAGCAGTTGAAGAGATACTGAACCAGTTTTAGCCTGTACTTAAGGAACCAGTTGGGTTGCCTCCTCCTCGAGACTTTGACCATCGAATTTTCTTGAAGGAAGCGACTGCTCCAGTTTCTATGAGACCTTACAGGTACCCCACTACCAAAAAATAGAAATAGAAAAAATTGTTATAGATTTATTGTTGAATGGGGTGATTCGACCAAGCCAAAGTCCATTTTCTTCACCTGTTCTCTTGGTGAAGAAAGCTGATGGCACATGGAGAATGTGCATGGACTATAGAGCTCTCAATCAAGAAACTGTTAAGGATAAGTTTCCGATCCCTGTGATAGATGAGCTCTTGGATGAATTATATGGGGCAAGGTATTTTTCTAAACTTGATTTAAGATCAGGTTATCACCAAATAAGAGCGAGGGAAGAAGACATTCCTAAGACAGCCTTTAGAACTCATGAAGGCCATTATGATTTCTTAGTAATGCCCTTTGGGCTTACTAATGCACCAGCCACCTTTCAAGGTTTAATGAATCATGTCTTTAAACCTTTCCTTCAAAAGTTTGTCTTAGTCTTCTTTGATGATATCTTGGTCTACAGTCAAGATTTACTTCAACATTTGGAACATTTGAAAACAGTGTTATCTGTTTTACAGCAGCATACTTTGTTTGCCAAAAAGTTTAAGTGCAAATTTGGTGTTATGGAAGTTGATTACTTAGGCCATATTATTTCTGGAGAAGGTGTAAAAGCAGACCCTACCAAAATCTCAGCCATGATGGAGTGGCCTTTTCCTAAAATAGTTAAGGCCTTAAGAGGGTTTTTAGGCTTAACTGGTTATTATAGGAAATTTATCAAAGGTTATGGTTCTATAGGTACCCCATTGACCATGTTATTGAAGAAAAATTCCTTTGTGTGGTCTGAAGAGGCTAAGAAGGCTTTTTTGCAACTCAAGCATGTTGTAGCTCATCCTCCAATCTTGAAGCTGCCAGATTTCTCTCAAGAATTTTCCATCGAGTGTGATGCTTTTGGAGTAGGTTTGGGAGCTGTGTTGATGCAAAATAGCCAGCCCATAGCCTATTTTAGTAAAGCTCTCAAGGGCAAAGCTCTCCTCTCATCAACTTATGAAAAAGAGCTTTTAGCACTTGCGAGTGCAGTTGGAAAATGGAGGCCTTACTTGCTTGGTCAGCCATTTAAGATTAAAACTGACCATCAAGCTCTAAAGCATTTGTTGGAGCAGAAGATAGGCACAGAAGCACAACACAAATGGATATCAAAGCTCATGGGATATGATTTTCGAGTTGAGTACAAAAGAGGTAAGGATAACAAAGTAGCTGATGCACTTTCAAGAAAGATGGAAGAGGATTCTGTTGTTTTGGCACTCATTTCATTCCCTACTCCTGTTTGGATTATTGAATTGAAGCAAAGTTACTCAGAATCCCCTCACATTGTTCAGATAATTGAGGCTCTAGGGAAGGGGGAACAAGTTACAAAAGAATTCTCCTTGCAACAAGGTCTTTTACTCAGAAAGGGCAGACCGATGATTGTTCCTACTTCATCATTTTAGATGAAAGTATTGCAATACATCCATTACAGTCCAGTGGCAGGCCATGTGGGTTACCATAAAACCTTACAAAGAGCTAGAATGGATTTGTTTTGGCCTGGTATGAGGAGGGATGTAACGCCCCGACCCCAAGGGTCCGGAGAGTTAACTCATAACACCTGATAAACAACCCTAACAAGGCTAGAGTACTTCCAAATTCAAGAATATATCCATTTTACCAAACCTCAAATCGAACGTAAATACTTCAATTAAATAAATCAAATAAACTCATTTATCCAATATTCAATCCAACAACCCAAATTAAATCAACTCTTCTTCATGTCTCAAATAACAACTAGGAATAATAAAACATTAACATAGTCTCCATAAACCGTCTAAATCCATTGAAGTAAACTTAAGAAAGATAAATAACCTCTAACACCAACACTAATATCATGAGATACCCAACAATAAATCAATGCTAATCTTCTCCATAGACTTTAATACTGATCCTCAGCCGAACCATCAATGTCATCTGAAATATTATGGAGATAAGGGGGGTGAGTTATCAACAACTCAGTAAGCAGAGAACATATACCAGTGTATAAACATGAGCATTTACAGAAATCAGAATACAGAACAAAACATTTTTCAATTTCAGAGTGCGGAAGCAGAACATGTTATTAAAATATCAGAGCGAAGATTTAGAAATAATTTCATTCAAAATATTCTTCGGCATAACATAAAAGATCATCATCATCATCAGAACATCATATCAGATCAGAGGCCATGTATAATCCCCGTGGTAGGGTTGTGCATCTGCGGATAGCCAAGCAGAACATGAAACACTCTATCACCAAGGTGTGCACTCAAAACAGAGACCACTACTATAACCCGTGGCAGGGCCGTATCCACTATTATTACCCGTGGTTGGGCCGTATCCACTATTATAACCCGTGGTTGGGCCGTATCCACTATTATTACCCGTGGTTGGGCCGTATCCACTATTATTACCCGTGGCTGGGCCGTAACTGAACAGAACGGAAACAGAATCAAATTCAGAATCAGAGAGTCATGCCAAAGGTTTTCAGAAATCACGTCTTATCCAAACAGAGTACTGAACAAAAATTTTCGGAACAGAACAAAATCATATCACAACATAATTAATGCACAAATTTCATATTCGCTCTCATTTTCAAAGTTCAGAAACAAAATGTCAAAAATAAGCTCATGTCTACACCAGTCATGACAGAAAATACGTTATTCTTAAACAGAATCTCATGAGTAATGCAGAACAAATATCTGAGGTTGTTTTCAAATTTCTTTTCATAGCAGAACATGCACATTTTTCAAAAAGGACCTCAGTTCATTTTATTTAATGCAAAGTCTAGCATAGGAACCCCGCTTACCTGAACTTCTTAGCTTTTTCGAAATTCCTCAAAACGTCGGACAATAATTAATCGTCACCTATAAAATAATCAAGTAATTCCCGTAAATTCTCAATCAATCACGTATTTTGTATTTGAACCTAAGAACCTATTTAAATCCTCAAAACCTAGAATTCTAAAAATTTCCTATAATACCACCATTATCTAAAAACACCAATATTGTTTACTCTTAAAATAAATATTTACTTAATAATATAAAAAAAAAATACTTAAGTGATTTACTTTAATCATAAATAAAATGTTCAAAATACACTTTCAATAAAATAATCGTTGCACATAGTATAATTAAAAAAAAAATACTATATAAACTCGGTACAATATCCTATACATCCCACAAAGGGTAAAAAAGTAATTATCAGACAAAATATTTCCTAAACTACGGAAAGTCTACGGAACAACAATACAAGCCAAGCAACGTGACCATGCCGCGCGGTTGAAGAGTAACGGAGGACCTACCGAGAGAAGTGGAGCTGCGACGGAGCTGGGCGGGTGCGCTAGTGGTGGTGGGTACTGCGGCGGTGCACTGGAAGAGAGAGAGAGAGAGCTGAAACTGAGAGAGAGACGGTGAGAGAAAGAGGGAGAGACCGAGAGAATGGAGACACCAACAAGAAATGGTGTGAGCTTACCGGGGAAACAAAGGCTGCGTGCGGCGGACAGGGGTGCTGAGACGTCCTCCTCGGCAGTTTCTGTGTGGGCACAGCGCGGAGGGGCTTCGGTGGAGGATGCTTTCAGCGGCTCAAGGTGGCTGGAAATGCTCTGTTTTTGGATAACAAAACAGAGCAGTCCGATGCTTGCTGAAGAGGCTACGGGAACGCTAGGCGAAAGCTTCGCGTGATTGGGCAGTGGGCACGGTGGTTTCGTGTAGGTTTACGGCGGCTTAAGGAGGTATGGACCTGGCGGCTGCGGTGGCTTCCCGCGGTATGCAACTCGGTGCACGGTAGGCTGAAGGCAGAGGCTTTTCTGTTAACTGGCGTGGTGCTTTCCGAAAGGGCGAGGACAGGCTGCGATGATGCTGGGACGGCGTCGCGGTACGCAGATAAACTTTGGGGTGCTGCACGACTCGGGGTGCGAGGAACCGAGGGGATGGAGGCTGAGGAGGAAAAACTGGGCTATGGTTCCGCGTGGGAAGGCAGCGGCGCGAGCCTTTATCGTATGAATATAAGTAGACGATTGAACATGAAAAGAAAACCCTAGATGAAAACCAACCGGACGCGGGACGTGCATGAGGGACGTGTGTGTGCAAGCATGCCGTGAACGAAAACGTGCGTGTATGCATGCTGTGCGACGGAAAACAAAATAAGCCGTGCGAAAAAAAATTAAAATAGACGGAAAGAGAAAGAATTAAAAAAAATGAAACATGCGGGGAAAATAAAATAAACGGCCAAGAACTCCAAATTAAAAGAAAACAAAAACGCTACTCAAAATTGTAAAATAAGAACTTAAATAAACAATCAAGTTATAAAAAAAAAAAAAAATAAATAAGTAAAAAAAAATCTACAGTCCAACTATACCAATATTGGGTCCGGGTGTTACAAGGGACATCAGGAAATTGGTTAAGGAGTGTCAAGTCTGTCAAGTTAACAAATCCGAAAATGTGTTGCTAGCAGGATTACTTCAACCCTTGCCCATTCCTCATAACCCTTGGCTTGATGTTGCCATGGATTTTATTGAGGGTCTTCCAAGTTCTAATGGATGCACTGTTATTCTTACAGTGGTTGATAGATTGACCATGTTTGGTCATTTCTTTCCCTTGTCTCATCCATATACTACAGCTAAGGTGGCAGAGATTTTTTTCTGTGGAGTTTTCAAGCTTCATGGCTTACCTAAAACAATTGTCTCAGATCGTGATGTGGTGTTCACGAGTTTATTTTGGCAAGAACTCTTCAAGATGCAGGGCACAACCTTGACTATGAGCTCAGCTTACCATCCTCAATCTGATGGTCAAGCTGAGACTTTGAATAAGGCTGTTGAAGCTTACTTAAGAGCTTATAGTGGTTCTAAGCCCAAGAGTTAGAGTACTTGGCTTCCTATGGCTGAGTGGCATTACAATACATCTGTGCATACCTCTACAGGTATTTCTCCATTTCAAGCCTTGTATGGGATGCCTCCACCAAGATTGTTGTCTTATGTAGTTGGCACCACTGCTAGTGAAGCAGTAGATCAGCACTTGAGGACTCGTGAGCAAGTGTTATCATTGTTGAAAGAGAACTTAAGGAAAGCTCAGAGTAGAATGAAGTTGTATGCTGACAATGGGCGATCAGAGAGATCTTTTGTGGAGGGGGATTGGGTTTTTCTCAAACTTCAACCTTATAGACAAAAATCAGTAGCCATGAGACATAACTTGAAGCTTGCTCCTCGATATTATGGTCCCTTTCAACTCATTCAGAAAATTGGGACAGTTGCTTACAAGTTGAGGTTGCCTTCTACATCAAAAATTCATCCAGTTTCCACGTTTCGTCTTAAGAAGAAACTAGGGGACCAGATCTCCCCTTTGCCCACACTGCCTCCAGTCATTTTAAGGCCATCTTCATGCTCTGCATGTATAAAACCAGTGCAACTCATGTGTAAAAGGTATGGATTGATCATTGGGATTTTAATACAGTTTGGAGGTTGGGAATTCCTCAAAAATTCCCTGTCAAGATTCACGAATGGAATCTTGCGTTTGAGAACAATTCTGTTTACGGAAGTGACTTTCTCTTGCGTGGACTCTGTGCATTTCAAGGTTGTGATTGTTGTAGTGTTCTTGCTAGCAGGCACATTACAGGCACCAAATTGAAGCTAAATTCATCCCTATTGGGTCGAAATGCACAAATAAAAATAACCAAACAGAGATTTCTTGCAATTTCACAAAACACCGATGAATGGGTATTTGCATGATGTACCAAGGGGTTTCTCGGTGGCTGGCAAACTACAGCAAGAGTAGATTCATCTCAGCGAATCCAACTCGCAGAGATGGATAATGTACTTTGCGACAAACATACCGGCGCAGATGGATTGGATGCTTTGGGAAGAACATACGCTCATGGCTAGGTCGAATGATTCTGTGGCGATGATTTTGATTGGTTGGTAGGTAGATGCGGCAGTAACCTTAGTGTCAAAATCGGCTTGTAGATCCGCCATAATAGCGCCATTTCTTACGCGGCGAAGCTTGCGACAAAAAACGGAGCAAGTGTTACGCCGATTTTCTGGCATTTCATCTGCGAGCCATAAACTGTGGCTTATGATTTTTAGCTAGAAAACTCTATCGTCAGGCATTTTTAGCCACAGTTTTGCAAACAATTGCAATGATAATCCATCGCCGCAAAAGACCCTTTATGTTGTAGTGGCGCACCTAATGCATACCTAGCTAGCTAGGTTCCACTTCAAAGTTTGCTATATGGAAAGATATAACTATGCATATTGGTCATGATACATTGGGTTGTAATACAGTACAGTAGAACCAAGTAGTGAATCTTTTACTCGGCTTGAGTATATATCTCGATCAACGATCAATATATATGCGCTGATCAAGTATATATGGAGATGATATTCAAATTCTGAAGTTTTGTTAATTCGGATAAAATTTCTTGACATAGTAAAAACAATCTGTTGAATCTATTCTTAACATAAAATATTTTTAAAATATAGGTAATAGTTCTATATAATATGATCGCAAACTACAATTATGAAACATTATAATCTACTCTTAATGTTGGGGGGAAAAATACATTGGCCCATAAATTGGGTCCAGCCCATCAAGATATCACTATGGACAAAAGAGGAGACAAGAAGAATATATGGGCTGTGAATGTCAAAGGGAGATAGGAAAGGATCAAGGAGAGCAAGTCAAACACGCCAATGGGATATAGTCATGTCATGGCAGGGAGAATCAGAGTAGGCCAAGGAAGGAAGCTAACACAAGCAACAAATGCGTACATATATAAAGTATACAGCCAGATGAAAAGATAGATATAGACTAATGAGCAACTTCTACTCGAGAGGGGGACCGAGCTCTCCCTTAATCAGATCTTCTTCTTCAAGCAACCCCTCAAGGAAGATATCGCCCTCAACAAGAAGAACTCCAACCTTCTCTACAAAGTGAGATATGAGGATCTATGAGTGATTGTAAACATATATATATTATATTGGAGACTTCACTCCGCAAACCCCGTGGACGTAGGCATATTGCCGAATCACGTAAATCTTGTGTCGTCTCTTTTTACTTTCACAGCATTTATTTTCCATTCACCGCCATGGATGTACAAGCCACCGCCGTACAATCGCACCGGAACACTGCCGGAGGCTCCAAATAATTCACATCGTTGCACCGGGGGCGTAGATTTGCCCAGGCCAACGAAACACGACATCAACAGTGGCGCCGTCTGTGGGATCTCTGTTGTCCCATAATCAGCGTGTCCTTTGTAGGCCAGCAACGACACACTCTCAGAGTTCACGATGTGAAGAAGAACAAACTAAAGCAATGGAAGAAAGAGCTAACGAACAGGCTATGATAACACAGAAGAAGAACACAATAAAGGTGGAAGAAGAATGATTTTTCCAATACACCGAATAAATTCCGAATAAAGATGGGAGCTTCCTCCCGATAAAAAGGGAGCGAGTAAATCTTTACACACCGGGGTGGAGAGCTGAGCTCCATTGCACTCAGTTCATTTGAATGAACTGTGCAGAGATTAAAACACCTAGTAAATACCGAGTGCGTAGAAATTACGCTGCCCACATATTATAGGTAAATACTGTTCACTTAAGTACACAGTAGCACACAAATACTCACCTACACAATATTCGGATAAAGCATTGTGCACAGTGCATGAGCATGCACGTTCACTTGCATGGCACCCATGCACTGTGCGGGAGCACGGGGCCCGGCCTCCAGCTTTCCCATGGCTCGCGGCGCCACGCCGCAAGCCCAGTCACCCGCCGACGGTCACTGCCTGGACCACCAGCGGTCTCTGGCTCCAGAAGTCATGGCCCCCCACCGAGGGGTCGTGAACAGTACTCCTGTGCGCATGAAAAGTAGGCCGAAGCTCAGCCATCGCACGGCGGGAAAGGGGGGCCGGCACCCACAGTGTCCTTCGTCGGCCCCGTCTATCACTGCCGGAGCATCACCGGCATCTCCTCAACCCTGGAAGTGAGCTCGATGAAGGCACACCCGTGCACAACCTTGTGGTGCTACGCGGCGGGAAAGGTGGTCGGCGCTCACCGTGTGGTGCGTCAGCATCATCTGTCTCCTCTGAGTCGATCATCGACAGGCCACTCCCTCCATCATGCTTCCGCACGAACCACTTCCAATCATACCATGGGAACTCGGTCACCATGCACAGTTTCCAGCTCTTTCTCCAACTACGATAGCACCTGTGCGAAAGTTAGTAGCTCGGAAACAGCTGCTCAGAAGTCACTAGACGTCCTGCTCAAAACTCACCCTTATGGAAAACTATTATTCAGAAATCACTACGAGGGAGTATACACATCATTGCATGGGCTTACCACTCGGAAGCTCAGTAACCACCTACACGGGGTTTCTCAGCTCGGTGACTACAAAGCAAGGGAAACTCAGCTCGGTAACTACAAAATTCATGGGAAATCCTCAGCTCAGTGAAGCATCTACACGGGCTTCCCTCCATTAGGAAACCCACAACGTGCTCGGTCACTACATACAGGGTCTCCACAGCTCAGTAACCACAAAGCACAAGTTCCTTAGCTCGGTAACTACCAAGCAAGGGAAACTCAATAGATGAAAAACTACTGTTCAGAAACTCACCTGCTCGGAGGCAACAAAACTTGCATGAAACTCAGTTCGGCAACTACAGAGCACGAGTCCTTCAACTCAGTAAAATACAAAAACAGAGGAAACAACACATGTGGGCTCTTCAACTCGGTGAAGCACCTGCACAGGCTTCCCCCCCGCTTGGAAATCCACCTGCATGTGAAATATATCTACAAGGTTACTCACTCGAAAATCACTGCACAAAGAGAACCTGCACGGGAACTTCCAGCAGCCCACCAGTTCGAGACAGAACAACTTACTCGGGGCCCACCGGCTCGAGATTTATATGCATATGCACATGTCTCTCAGCTAGATCCCTCAACTTGCTTGGCTCTTCAGCTCAGTAACCACCTCAATTGGGTTACTCAGCTCGGTGAAGCTACGCAGACAGAGGTGACCACATGCACAAACTACTCAGTTCGGCTACTACATGAACGAGTTTCCCCGACTTGGTAAATATATGCACGGATCCTTCAGCTCCGGAAAACTATTGTTCAGAGATCACCACGTAAGAGCATAAACTTCATCACACGAAGCAAAACTGAAAAATCATCAGACAGCTACACTATCGCGTGCCGGATAAAATTGCACAACTTGCATGAAACTTTTTTGTTCTACTCAGCTCTGATTTTCAGCCCGGCTCAATTTTTCGGCTCGGTTTTCCTGGTCGGTTCAGATTTCCTGTTCGGTTTTCTGCTCAGCTCGAATTTCCTGCTCGGCTTGGTTTTCCTGTTCGATTTTCCTGCTTGGCTTAGCTAATCTGCTCTGCTCTGCTGCGCTATTCTGCTTTGCACTGCTGCACTATTTTTCCTGCTCAGCTCAATTTTCCTGTTCGGTTTTCTGCTCGGCTCAGATTTCCTGCTCGGCTTGATTTTCCTGTTCGGTTTTCCTGCTTAGCTCAGTTGTTCTGCTCTGCTCTGCTGCACTACTTTTCCTGCTCGGCTCGGATTTCTTGCTCGGTTTTTCTGTTTAGTTCTACATTACTGTGTAAGCAAGCATGAACTCTCCCTGACTAATCAACAACTCCAGGTTTATTACTTTCAAAGTTCATGTGAGTTCTATTTCTACTAACAAAGTTATTTCTATCATTGAAACAAATTGCCAAGAGCGAAAGGTCAAGAACCGCCCGACCTACCAAAAACAAGCCTGGTCTCTAGATCAGCCACGAAGTATAAGGCACAGGAACCGAGCCATGAGCTCGGACCTACTAACAGCTAGTCTCAACACAGACTGAATGACTTGTCAAGTTTCGTGCAAAAAGCAAGGAAGAACTGCGTTGGTGAGGGAGGAGGGCCCCTCGGGTCCTGCTAACCTATAAATGCCACAAAGCACAAAGAGCGGTCTGAATGAATTGTCGAGCTTCATAAAAAAAGTAAGGAAGAACCTCGTTGGTGAGGGAATAGGGCCCCTCAGGTCCTGCTAACCTACAAGTACCAACCCACAAAGCACATAGCACAGCCTAAATGACTTGCCGAGCTTCATGCTAAGAAGCAGGAAGAGGTGCATCGGGGAGAGAAGCACTAGGATCGAGCCGTGGGCTTCATCCTTTTGACAACAATCACCAAGGAAAAAAACAAAGGCAAAACAAGGTATAAGGAGCCCACAGAGAAGGAGCTAGAAAAGGTTCTTTATATACATACAACTCGAACAGAATTTCCATCAAGTGGAATCTCCATAAAAAAATAAATCTCCATCAAACAAAATCTCCATCATAAGAAAAATGAGTCATTAGACTTTCGCGAGTTCGCCCTCGTGCAATTACGCGGTCGAGTACACTCCGGCACCATTCGAGCTCTGTGCTCGCTCTATTACGCGGTCGAGTACACTCCCGCATCATTCGAGCTCCACACTCGCGCTATTACGTGGTCGAGTACACTCCCGCACCATTCGAGCTTCCTGCTCGTGCTATTACGCGCTCGAGTACACTCCCGCACCATTCGTGCTTCCCGGTCGTGCTATTATGTGGTCGAGTACTCTCCCGCACCATTCGAGCTCCGCGCTTGCGCTATTACGTGGTCGAGTCTACCTCTCGCACAATTCGAGCTCCACACTCGTGCTATTATGCAGTCGAGTACTCTCCCGCACCATTCGAGCTCCGCGCTCGCGCTATTACGCGGTCGAGTCTACCTCCTGCACCTTTCGAGTTTCGTGCTCGCGCTGTTATGCGGTCGAGTACTCTCCCGCACCTTTCAAGCTCCGCACTCGCGCTGTTACATGGTCGAGTACACTCCCGCACCATTTGAGCTCCACGCTCGTGCTATTATGCAGTCGAGTACACTCCCGCACCATTCGAGCTTCCCGCTCGTGCTATTATGTGGTCGAGTACTCTCCCGCACCTTCCGAGCTCCGCGCTAATGCTGTTACGCGGTCAAGTACACTCCCGCACCATTCTAGCTCTGCACTCGCTCTATTACGCGGTCGAGTCCATCTCCCGCACCATTCGGGCGCTCACAACATACGCATACTCATCAATGATATTAATGAAATAGGAGCGAAAAAAATAAATATTAAGGAAATAAGAGTGAAAAAAGAAAGCTGAGGAAATAGGAGCACAACAATTTTCTTTACAATTTTCAGCCCCAAAATGGTGCTAAAAATTAGCGGGGTTATGTTGGGGGAAAAAATACATTGGCCCATAAATTGGGTCTAGCCCATCAAGATATCACTAGGGACAAAAGAGAGGACAAGAAGAATATATGGGCTGTGAATGACAAAGGGAGATAGGAAAGGATCAAGGAGAGCAAGTTAGACACACCAATGGGATAGAGTCATGTCATGGCAGGGAGAATCAAAGCAGGCCATAAAGAGAGTAGGCCAAGTAAGGAAGCTGACACACGCAACAAATGCGTACATATATAAAGTATACAACCAGATGAAAAGATAGATATAGACTAATGAGCAACTTCTACTCGAGAGGGGGACCGAGCTCTCCCTTAATCAGATCTTCTTCTTCAAGCAATCCCTCAAGGAATATATCGCCCTCAACAAGAAGAGCTCCAACCTTCTCTACACTGTGAGATATGAGGATCTATGAGTGATTGTAAATAGATATATATTATATTGGAGACTTTTCTCTGCAAACCCCGTTGACGTAGGCATATTGCCGAACTATGTAAAGCTTGTGTCGTCTCTTTTTACTTTCACAATATTTATTTTCTATTCACCGTCATGGATGTACGAGCCGCCATCATACAACCGCACCGGAACACTGCCGAAAGCTCCAAATAATTCGCATCGCTGCACCAGGGGCAAGGATTTGCCCAGATCCGCGAAACACGACATCAATACTTAACATGAAACTTTTTAAAAATATAACACCCTAGCTAGTTACCTGATAAAAAAAAAAAAAAAAAAAAAATTGCAACTTTAGGATTTATGATCAGTCGTTTAAAAGTGTATAGAATGAAATGTTTTTTTTTGAAGTTTTGTAAGTAATCTATAAACTTCAAGACTGGAGGATGGGGTTTTAAAAAAAAAACAAAGAAGACTGGAGGATGGGATCATCAGGTACCTTCAATCTGGTACCGTCCCCACTCCTAAGGCAGACCTTATCTCCAAGGAAAAAGTGCAAATCATGAGCTCCCCATGCAGTCCCCACCCAACACCTTTTTACTTTTTAACTTTTGGTTTTCTCTTCAAAATACTGCCACGTCGACCCGTTGCACGTAGAATTTTTCAAAAGTAAGACCATGCCAGCCCTAGCCGGCCTTTGCAAAAGGGTCCAACAAGAAATGTCAACAATCAAGAGGTTGAGATCATTTTGTCTGTTTTGGTAGTGCCAACAAGAAATTCAGAGGTGGTATTTATCTATACTTAATGAAGATACTTAGGATTTTAGACAATTGCAGGGAATATGTGATTTTGAAATCCTACGAAATTGCAGGGAACTTGATTCAGAGAAGCAAATAAAATTAGGGTATATAGGGTTAGTTTTTAGTATTAATTAAATGACAGAAATAAAAACAACAGATGCCATCTCACAAAGAAAGAAGTTACCTTGTTGTCTTCGTGCACTCGTGCTTGTGCATTTTGAACTTGTGAAAGGACGAAAAGATAGAAGGAAAAAAAGAAAAAAAAAAAAAAGAAAGAAAATGTAATGAGTGGTCTCCAATGAACCATCCATCCATTAAGATCACTAGCACAAATGAATTGTTTGCTACGGTGTACTATTATTGATCAGATGGGCACTATATATTATTGAGATGGGTGCCATTATTGAGATGGGTGCTATTGCATAATTATAGGCTTATAATTAGGATGGGTGTTTGTCTTTTAGTCGTGTAGCACGAAGATGGGTCCGGATAAGCTAGCTAGGTTAAATGTTTTTATTTTTTATATTTTTTTTCATGTCTTTAAGCATTTTTAAAAAATTCACGGCATAATTAAAAATACTTTAGAGCAATGTTAGGTACAGTCCCTACTTGGAGACTGCATGTGCAGGCCTAGGCTATTTTAACTTTAAAATTTTTTAAAATTACAAAATTATCCCTCCTTAAATAATGTTTTCTCTCATTTAATAATGTGCCTGCACATGCAGTCCCCACTTGAGGACTGCAAATAAAATTTCTCAACACTTTATAACCACTAAGTAAGAAAATTGGAATCCAAAATGGGGACTCCAAACATTTCTCTATATTATAAGAATGTTTCGATATATAGAAAGTTGGGACGAAAGTTGAATAAAATATTATTAAAATATTAATTTTTAATATTATTCATATTTTAGGATTTAAAAAAATTAAATTATTTATTATATTTTGTGTAAAAATTTGAAAAAATTATAATGATTAGATTAGATTACATGAGATGAAATGAAATATATATATTTTTTTTTGGTAACCAAATCATTTATTATTGCACTCTAATGTCTTATAAATTGCCTCTTTAGCTCAATCAGCCTTTTATTCAAGATCGTTGCTTAGCAAATGATACATGACCAACAATATCAGATATTTATAATGCATTAACCATGAATCCAATGTGATTTTTTACTATATGCATTTAAACTTTAACCGGCACTGACTAATTTGTTTATTTTTCCTGTCAAATTGTTCAAAATTCGTTTAAATGGGATTGAAATTCCCTAAGATCAGCAATTGAAGAAATTTGAAGATGGTTGCACTCATGGATCTGGATCATTGTGACGTAAAAACCCATAGATTTGTTTCTTGTAAAATTGATGTTTCGTGATTTAAAGTATTATTTATTTTATAAAAAATTGAATGGACAATGAAAGGTTTATAAAATGCCTATAAATGTATTCATTATATAAAAAATAGTAAGCACAAAGGCCTCTAAAACAAGCCTTTAAAGAGTGAAAAAAAATACAAAACAATCTGTGTGCTTGATGAAACTTTGGTTGGATCTTGAGGAAAAAAATGTTAAAAAGAAACAAAAAAAATGCCATTAAGAAATTCATTAAAAAAGTCAAATAAATTTAAATCTGGATATTTGGTTACAATTTGAGTGGTGCGAATATCTGGATTTAAATTCTTGGCCTAAATCGAGATATCCAACTTAATTTTGATTTCTCGATTTAGCTTGATAGATATCGACTTATATTTCAAAATTCGTATGTGGATCTAGGTATATTGCTGAGTATCCGAGTTCGTATCTAGATCTATGCGTTGATCAAGTATATATAGAGATGATATAATTCCAAATTCTGAAATTTTGATAATTGGGATAAAATTTCTTGACGTAGTAAAGGCAATCTGTTGAATCTATTCTTAACATAAAATATTTTTAAAATATAGGTAATAGCTAGTTCTATGATCGCAAAGTACAATTATGAAACGTTATAATCTACTCTTCACGTTAAATGTTTTAAAAATATAACACGCTAGTTAGCTGATAAAAAAAACAAAAAAATTACATCTTTTAAGAAAAAGAAAGAAAATGTAATGAGTGGTCTCCAATGAGTTGTTTGTTACTGTGTGCTATTATCGAGATGGGTACTAATATTACAATACTGCTACAGGTACCCGGCCTGGGGTACCCGTAGCGGAATCGCTGACGTGGCTACGTCAGCGTTAAATTATATTTAAAAAAAAAAAAAAAATAGGGGCAAATGAGCCGATTTCATAGTGCCAAAAACATTTTATTCTGATTTTAGATTTCACAGAACAGTCGCAAACCAGAAACCCTCTTCAAACTCAGAAATTCCTGCAACAAGTTCGTCGTTCACGGAGATCGATCGTTTGTTCCGAAACCCAGAAGAAGTTTTTCGTGCGGGTTCGTCGTCCATCCATCTATGGTTTCTTCCGAAACCCAGAAACCATTTTTCTTGCGGGTTCCTCGTCCTCCATTTATATATATATATATATATATATATATATATATATAATAGGTTCCTTTAATCTGGTACCGTCCCCACTCCGAAGGCAGACCTTATCTCCAAGGAAAAAGTTCAAATCATCGACAATCTATGTTCGGATGAATTATTCTCACACTTTTTTTTTTTTAATACCAATTATGAGCTCCCCAGCCCCGATCCAATATTTACTTTTTAACTTTTGGTTTTCTCTTCGAAATACTGCCACGTCGACCCGCGACACGTCGAATTTTTCCAAAGTAAAGGGAAAATTATTCTCCCGTTTCACTCTTACTGTTCCACTTTAATTTATTTTTATTTTTATTTAATAATTAAAGAAGTAATTTAAAATATGTTGATAATTTTTTTTTTAATTTTTAAAATTATTTAAATATTTTAAAAAAATTAAAAAAAAAATTACTGAACGTAATGCCCAGATATAAGAAAGAAACGACATAATAATCTAACTCAAAAGTAAAACCATGCCAGTGCTAACCTTTGCGTTAAGGGTCCAGCCATTATGTGAGAAGGGGTGATCGAAGTATTTTTAAATATTAAAAGAAAAAACAAAAACAAATATACTGTTTGGTCACGTGCTAATATTTCTTTTTCTAGAGTAATACTACAGGAATTGAGAATTGTTATCGAGAGTTGTGATGGTGCCTTTAGCTGTATTTTGTATTTTTTTAATTATAAAATATAGCAAAAAGTATAGTAGGTCATGTAGTAATATTATATATATAGTAAGTGTTTGTGTAATTATTTTAAAAAATAATAAAATTTATTATTAAAAAAATTAAATTATTTTCATGTGAATGTTTTGTTTACTCATCTTTTTAAAGAAATTATATAATATTTGTATATTTTATAACTATAAATTTTATTTCTGCATTAACAATTCTCAGCAATATAATATCATTTTTTTAATATTTAAAAAATAAAGAAAATGCGTTATGGTCAAAGAAGACTGGAGGATGGGGGTTTACATCATCAGGTACCTTCAATATGTATCATCGTCCCCACTCCTCAGGCAGGCCTTATCTCTAAGAACAAAAGTTAGTTGAGTAATAATACCAATTACTCGTCAGGCAGGCAGGCCTTATCCTCATGGAGAATATTTCCGATAAATTCTTCGACACTTTTTGTTTTTAATACCAATTATGAGCTCCCCCACCCACTACTTTTTTGTGCAAATGGCAGTAAAAGTAAAACCACGCATGCCAACGCTAACCTTTGCATAGGGGTCCAGCTATCATGCGAGAAGGGCCGGGGTACTGATCGAAGTATTTTTAAACGAGCATTGTTACACAACTTTTACCATATTTCACACTCTATATTTTTTTAAATTTTTTAAATTTTTAATATTTTTTTTTGAATTTATTCTTTTTAAATTATTTCAAATTTTTTATTCATTATTCATATAATAAATATTTAATAAAAGAAAAAAATAATAAAAATTAAAAATAATGTGGAGTGTGGAGTGTTAGGAGGTTGTAAATATTTTTTATTTTTAAATATTAAAAAAAAACAAAAACATTTGTGATTACAATTCTTATATATAAAAATAATATTATATATAATCGTAGAATGAGTAATTACAATTTTTATTGTTTTAAAAAAATATAAAATTTATTATTAAAAAATTAATTTTTTTTTTTAATGTAGCCATAGCGTGTATGCTCACTTTTTCTAAATGAATTGCATGATACTTGCTTACTTTACTACTTGCAAATTTCATTTCTCTGTTAACAATTGATCTTGGGTGACATGGTATTATTATTTTTTTAATATTTAAAAAATAAAGAAATTGCTAATATATATGCTCGGGGTGATGACCTAAGTATGTGACCTAAGCATGTGACCTAAGCATGTGCTCGGGGTGCATTTGGACAGCATGTGAACAAATGCAGTACCTTTCAGTCATAACCACTGGCCTTCGGCAATGTAGCGAACCCATGCATAAATACGAGAGTTGTCCATACAATAAAATTGCAAAATTATTGTAAGGGGAAAATGGAGGAGATCCGTGAGGTTGCTAAAGCTTATTACGAAAACTTGACAGAGCAGCAGCAGGAGAAAGCCCAGGATGATTTCAAAAAGATGAAGTTGGAAAACAATAAAAGCATGAGCCTAAATGATTTCTTGGATTTCTTCCTGCAAGACAATTATCCAAAAAGTGTTGCTTGTTCTTTGTTCAAGGATCTAGACGTAAATGGTGATGGCAGCCTGGATTTCGACGAGTTTATCACCTTGTTCTATCTGTATCAAAGCAAGAGGCTATTGTATTGTCGTGGCTGCGAAACGTTTCTTAATGGACTCTATTTCACTTGCATCAAATGCTTTGATTCCACCAATAATAGCTACGACCTCTGCTCCTTGTGTTACCGGAAAAAAAATATTCAGCATGACCATGGAGATGCAGTCTTCTTGGACAACTACGCTTTACTCCGCCGGAACATCAAACGCTCATCGGAAACGGCAGTAGACCCAGTTCAGGTATAACATCTTTGTTGACTTTATAGTTAGTGTACTACTAATAATTATGTCTGTTAGATTTATGGAAAATGCTTCATGTCCCGCCGGGGCTCTTGCTGAGCTATAGCATTTTTTTATCTATTTTTTTCAGTTTTTTTTATATAGATATTTTTAATAATTTTAAATATTTTAAAAAATAAAATAAAATTATAATATTATTAAAAAATATTTTTTTAATCACGAAATAGAATAAAAAATAATATTAATTCTACTTTGTGATTAAGGAAGTATTTTTTAATGATTTTTTTTTTACTTTCTGATTAGAGAAATGTTTTTTAATGATATTTTATATTTATTTTATTTTTTAAAAATATTTAAAAGTGTAAAAAAAAAATCTATATAAAAAATAAATTAAAAAAATATACATAGAAAAGTAAATGTTAAGCCCAACGGAAGCCCCCAGCGGGGTTGTAGCATGTCCATTTTAAATATTTAAAAAAAAATCATAATATTATTAAAAAATACTTTCTTAATCATGAAGTAAAATAAAAAATTATATAAAAATATTTTTATAACTTTTTATTTTACTTCGTGATTAAGAAAATATTTTTTAATATATATTTTTTTACTTTCTCATTACTCGATCGACTAATATATGCATGTGTTGTGCTTCTTCTTAGATATATTAATTAATATCATGTATGGCAATCGTACGTGTTCCACGATCGATCACATGATGATGGTCTTTTTATTTATATCTCTAAAAAAAGAAAACAAGTTTCTTAATCCTACGTGACTTTGTGATAAAGCAATTGATCTTTGGTGTAGGTCAAAAACGATGAAAATGAAGGTCAATATGTCTCTGAATTATCGGATCATCAGGTATAATTAATGTCTTTTACTTAATTAATGTGGTATCGTTATTGTTTATTTTATACCAGTAAATTTGAGTCTTATGATCAGTGCTCTTGTTAACATGATAAACGCGATATATTCTTAGCTAGCAAGGCTCGACTTCTTTGTGATCATATATATATTTTTTGATTTAGGAAAACATTGCAACTCATGAAGCAGATTTAGATGACTTTAATTACCAGGTAATCTCTCTTTTTTATATATAAATATATATATATATATATATTTATATCTTCTACTTCTTGATCTATCTCGTGTTTTTTAATTGAATTTTTTTGTTTTTTCCTATGCAAGTTTTGTAAGGGTGCCTGCATAGTCCTAGATGGAATAGAATTATCCTCTCTATTTTAACTTGGAATGGATAGTAACTATTTATTTAGGTTAAAATAATATTGAATTTGGAACGAGTTGAGTTTGAACAAACCGATTTCGTTGGTTTGGAATTCAAATTTCTCAATCAATTGGATCAGTCCCTTCTTAATTATATACTTATATTGTAGGATAAGTGTGAGAATACTCTAAAATTCTTTCCTAATTAATCCTAATATATTCAATCATATACCTTTCTCATTGAAACATATCCATCCTTCATTTGCTTACACTCGACTTGGCTCAGATTTTTCCTTAATGAAGTTATTCTATTATCAACCTAGTGTATAGATCAGTGCACAATGTTTATCACTTAAATTGTAAGAATATTTGATTTGTAAGATTCAAATTTTAAAATTTCTGTTCTGAATTTTATATATTATAATTACTAAGTAAGTATCCACAAAGGCTAATTATAAATAGAATTTTTCTTCCCTAATAAACAACACATATTATAAGCTTGACTTGGTTCATTTGAACTTCTTCAAAACAAGCAATGACGCATAGAAAATTGCATATATCAACAAGCAATGGTAATATGGATGTATATGCATGCATGCGTACTTATCATGTGTGTTTAAATTTGTGTATCAACCATGCATGCGTGACTTCTTGCTAACCAACAAATATTTTTTGATGTAGGAAAATCATGAAGAAGTTGCAAATGCATCTAACCAGCTGGTAAAACTCTCATTATAATTAACATGTAATTGTAAGTCGACCAAAGGCTTGCTAGCTAGCAACGTACCGTGTTAGACGTCTGGCTACCAAGACCAATTTATTGATCTAGGAAAACCATCCAAACCAAGAAGATAGAAATGAATATAATTTAATGACTACTGTTACACATACTTACAGTTTTATTTATAAAAAACGTAGAATCAATTTATTAGATTTCTTTTGAAAATCAAAATTTTGAGTTTCAGATTTTATAATTTTCAGCATATCAATAACTAGCACGTGAATAAATCAATTTTTTATATGTTTTTCTTAAGTACAATTAGCATTTCTAGTATTGTTTTCTACTTCTCTAGTATTTTTGTTGCACACACATGATCTATACATTTCATATGGAGTAATGTTATATACAGTCGTAAAATGTGCAAGCACCACACAATCGTTTTGGAAAAGAGCGGGGTTTACACGAAAAAAATTAGTTTTTTTTTTCATGTGGGTCTCGTATTTATTTACTTTTTTTTTTCAAAATGATTATGTGGCAGTTGCATACTCTATGACTATAAATATAATTTCTCTTTCATATATACAAGTCGATTGAATCCTATTACCATTGTTAAACGGATGAAAACATTTCTCAATTATATGTGAGACGTTGTTACTTATAAAAGCAACTTCTTAATTGATGCAGGAAAAAATTGCAAATCGAAAAGTTGCAAACATGCCTCGTTACAGGGTAATTCTCGCATTCACTTCTTCCATGTGATATCAAAGTCAAATACTATATTAGAAGATATGTGATTTTGAAAATTTTGATAAAACTTTAATTTCCTAGGTAAAATAATTGGGGCGGAAAGACTTTTCATGACCAATTAATAAATTCATATGCTCATATGTGAAATAAATATTCAGTAATTTTGCTTTATCTAATTAAGGATGCAAAAAGAGTCATATCGTGTTGGTTGGTATCAATTTTGGCTCAACCAAAAATTGAAATAAATAATAAACAAGTTAGACACGTTTGAGCCAAACATGGTAGTTTATTATATAGGTCAACTTGACACAACAAATAAGTTCATTTATTTATATGGGTTCAATCGGGTCAACTGGACACCACACGCTGCTCGTTTGACCTGGCTAACATGCAAGCAAACCTCTTGAGTAAATTCTCTATGCCTACGTACGGCACCCCTCATGGATGAATCTTTGAAGGCATATGTCTCAATGACATCTTTGACATCATAAGCAATATCTCTTATGCTTTCAACCAAGTTGTTTATGCATGGTCTCGTTTTCATGAAGTTTTGCATCTGCATCTTTCTCATGTAAACATTGGATTCATTTGATCTCAGTTTGCTACTGTTGGACTTGGTCACTCTCTCCAGCTAAGTATCTTGCTTCTTTAATGAACAAATCACCAAAAATTTTCACCATAGAAGAGATAACAACATCGACTATTTCTATCTGCCAAAAGAAAATGGATTGACCCATAAGCTTGAATACTCTCTCCCCTTCATTTAAAGAAACTAGATTTCGATACGACCCGATTCTTGATTTGGTCAATTTGGGTCGACATGAATTAACCCAAACTGGAATACTCTCACCCTAATTGTGTTATTTCATGTCTGTTTTGTGTCAAAATTTGACTGCCTTAAATCTAATTAATTTACATTTCATACTAAAACGATAAAGAAGATGTTCTCTATGGGAACAATTACTAATGGGGTAAGTCGATTCGATGATTATTAAAAGCACTATGATGACTATTTAGTCCCTTCTACATGAAACCAGTTTATAAATCTTCATCGAACTGTTTCTTTTTGGACATTTTCTTTAATTTCGGGCATGCATGCAAGATAAATTAGAATGATGAACCAAGAATCTCCATTTGTTGTTTCAGCTTTTTGTATATGCTCTATAGATCAATTACACGCTTATTATATTTGTAATCGTTCAAATTTTAGAAACGCGATCGAATAAGCAAATTCTTTGCAAGACAAGCTGCAACCATGACATCAAAAGTAGTAGGCGACATCTCAAAGGCTCCTGACAGTACCGACAATTGCAGTGTCATGTGATGGTTATCACGTAAAACAGATCTGGAAATTGCTTTAAATTAAAGTAGAAGTTAATTATAAGCTGTGAAATGTTATTCCGTGTTCAGTACAATCATTTCTAGCATTATTAATGTGTGCATGCATGTGTATAAATTGACAATATGCCATATTGTATCATAGTACGCATGCATTAGTCTAGATAGATATTGTATCATATTATTATGCCTTCATTGTCTATAAATAAACAGCATCTTGAATTTTATAAACAACTTTATTAATGGAGTAGTTCAAGAACAGTTTAATTATGGCAAATTTCCTTATAGTTCTAAAAGTTGGCTAACTATCAAAATAAAATGGGATGAGCCAAAGCAACACACACACACACATATATATATATATATATATATATTAATATCATTTATTGCGAAGCCAACTTTTCAATATCAAAATGGGATGAGGTTACAATCCCAAGCACAATGGAGGTACTTGGACTTCGCCACCACTTGGTGGTCCAGTGGGAGGGGAGACTACTACTCTAGACCGGCCATTTCTGTTTCATTTATTTTTTAAAAATTGTTTAGTATTGAGAAATTTTCTTTTATTTTTCAAATTGAATCTCGTGTTTTTGAAATAAGAGAACTATAAATCTTCATGTGGGAGTCTGTAACGCCCGTCCCCGAGGGTTCGGAGAGTTAACTCATATAACCTGATAATCAACTCTAACAAGGCTAGAGTACTTCTAAATTCAAGAATATATTTTTTCCCAAACCTCAAATCAAACGTAAATACTTCAATTAAATAAACCATATAAACTCGTCTATCCAATTTTCAATCCAACAACCCAAATAAAAATTCAACTCTTCTTCATGTCTCAAATAACAAACTAGAAATAATGAAACATTAACATAAGTCTCCATAAACCGTCTAAATCCATTGAAGCAAACTTAAGAATATAAATAACTTCCAACATCAACACTAATACCACGAGATACCCAACAACATTCACTGTTAATCTTCTCCATAAACTCTAATACTGATCCTCAGCTGAACCATCAATGTCATCTGAAATATTATGAAGATTAAATGGGTGAGTTATCAACAACTCAGCAAGCAAAGAGCATATACTAGCATGTAAACATGAGCATTTATAACATTTGATAAGCAGAATAAAACATTTACTTTCAGAATGCAGAAACAAAACTTTGTAAAAAAACATTAGAGAGAAATTTCCAGAAAATAAACTTATTCCCAAAAAGAAAATCCGTTGGCATTTCTAAACTGAAACATTATAATTAAATTATCTCTTAGCATCACATCGGGACAATACCATGTTTAACCCCCGTTGTAGGGTTATAAACCACCATTATACCCATGGCTGGGCCATATTCCATCACCCCCGTGGTAGGGTTATAAACCACCATTATACCCGTGGCTAGGCCATATTCCATGTTTCACCCCCTAGTAGGGTTATAAACCACCATTATACCCGTGGCTAGGCCTTAACAGAAACAGAACAGATATCCTCGGAAACAGATTACAATTATATACAGAATCAGCATTTCATGCCAAGGTTTTTAGATGACTCATTATATCAAAACAAAATACTTAATAGCTTTAGATCGCTTCACATGTACGACTAAACAGAATCAAAATATTTTCATTGACTCATAACAAAACTTTTTGATTTCTATATTCGCTCCTTTTCATAGTTCAGAAATTAAGTGCACAAAACTAGCTCATGTTTACACCAGTCATGACAGGAAAAACACTTTCTCTTATATTGGATTCATGCATATGCAGAATAAACATTTGAGGTTGTTTTCAGATCATTTCTTTTAAAAAACAAGCATGTTTATTTTCAAAGTCAACCTCATTTTATTTCTTTTATGCTAAACTAGTATATGAACCTCGCTTACCTCACTTCTTCGTATTATCAACACCTTGAGTCGGAACTCTAGTAGTAACACCACCTAAACAAAAACATATGTCCAACATTTAATAACCAATCTAGTAAGCTACTATTTATTGAATAATAAATCAAAACAATCCCTTCTATTAACACCAAACCAACTATAATTATTTCTAAAACCAACAACAGCAACTCCCATCAATTTACACTAACTAGTCTCAAATAACCGTCCAAAACAGTCTCACAAATCCATCCAAAATCATATATCTCAACATCAAGAATTCCATCACACTCAACCACCATCAAATCAGTAACTCTATTACATTTCACAGTCCAAACCTATCATTCAAAAACCACCAACAGCTTCGAGGAACTTACCCCAACAGAAATCACAAAACTTCAACCACTTCGAATGGCCACTGCAATTCACGTCCAAAAAATATTCACGACAATCTCTAGTGAAACATAAAACCAGAAAAACAGAAGAATATTCACAGCAATTCACGTCCAAGGAGAGCAGCCGCGCTAGTAAAACCAGAAAACAGGAAAAAGAAAGAAGAATAAACATAAAAAGGAAGAGAGAAAAGCCGGATTGAAGGAAGAAATAAGAGCATATATGGAATGTGTAACAGCAAGTATAGAAATAAGAGGAACTAATGATTCAGTGGGTGGAGCAGGAGTTACCGAAAATAAATTCAAGAACTCAAAGAAGGAAACCCAACCACGGCGCACAGACTTTCGGTACCCACAAATATGATGCAAAGTGACAAAGCTCAAAGAAATAACTCACAAACTGCTGGTGAAGACAGGAAAAATAAATAGAGAACGAGAGAGGGGACGATGGCTCACCTTTGAAGAACCAGAAAGTCGAGACCCACGAAACCAGAAATGCCAGCCAAGGATGAACCACAAGTCTGCGCAAAAGAGAGTTTGAGTAGTTCGGAAATGTGGTGAGGGAAACACTTCATGTGCGGAACCGAAAATAAAACCGTGGAGACGTGGGAAGCAGTTGCACGAGAAGGGAAATAATCGCGGAAAACTACAGAGGAAACTAGCGGAAGAAGAGAAACAGTGCAAAAGCAAAAAGGGAAATTAATCCCTCCCAAAACAACGTTGTTCGTCTCTCAACATGCTCGTGGGCTGGGTTTCGTGCATCCGACTAAAATCAAAGGGGTTGGGCCTAAAGCCCGGTTATTACAGAGTCCATGTGCTTTCTGTTATCTTTATTGATTGGAATTTGTAAAATTGGAACTAATTCAAAATTTGTTACAGCACAGGTTTGTTAATTATTTTCGAAAAAAGAAAATGATATATGTGTAATGAATCTCAACCAAGATAAAGCATGAGTCTGAGTGATTTCTTTTTTCTTTTTTTTTTTTTAAAAAGAAAGAGAAATGACATCCCGATTTCATTGATAACACTAAACTTACTTTTGGAGGAGAAAAACCATATACATTGTGGAGGAAACCATTGTGGTGGAAATATTTCAAATTAATGGATTTAAAACATCATAAATCATACATTGTATAATTGCCAAATATAAGGTTTAGGTAATGTCTGTAAGGTCCAATAAGTGTAATCAATAAAGTGACATAATCGGGTCATTAACACATCCCTAGAAGTCTATAATTTTGGTCAAATCATGCACTACAACATTTGTTCGATTGATTAAATTCGGTTCGAACAAGATTCAGTTCAAACGTCACAATATAAGTTCAAATGTTATATAATATTCGAACATATATAGTTGAATGTTTGAACTAAAATTATTGACATTTGAACGCTTGTAGTTGATAGTTCGAACTTCGATTTTGACATTCAAACATTTTACCATTTAAATTCGTTCGAACATTTAGTGTATTACTCGAACAGTTGTGTAATGTTAGGTTTGCCTGATGGTTGTTTGAACACAGTTTAGGCATTACGTTCGAATGTCTTGATTACACTGTTTGAATAATGGTTGGCACTTATTAACCATTTGAACGGTTTTTTTGTGTTTGAACAATTTAATATTTTTTTCACCCCATTAATAGAAAACATCAAACACATAAATAAAATCTTAAAATACATTAGTACATGTTCAACAAACATAAAAACAGTCTCATAAATGCAAACCAACTAAATAAAAATAGTAGTTTTCATAATACAAAAGAGAGTTGAAAATCTGATCTATAAATTAAATTAGATGATTTGAGACCTGAATTGTTGCATAAGCATCTGTATTTGGAGTTGCATTTCTCTCCAAAACTTTGCTTGTTGCTCTTCTTATTGTTTCATTCACATCTCCAAGTCAACTCGTTGGGCAACTAACTAACTCATACTGGTTTGTCCTCAATTCCTATATCTCTGACCTCGCTTCCTTTAATACTCTAGAAGTATTAGAAGCATTATTGGACGATGAGGACGAGCTAGAGGGCTTGACACAATGACCCAAACCCCTCAGATAGCCTTGGACGATAAGGACGAGCTAGAGAGCTAGTGGACTCAGAATCATTGTAAAAATTTCCACATGATCACTTGTTGTAAAATTTTGATCAATTGCAAATTCAGTATGCAGGGAATCCATTTTTTCCTACACATCAAAAAAATTAATATTGGCACAAATATTTAAATACGTTTAATTAAAACAGATAATAATGCTTATATAATTTTCAAGGACATTGGGATGAGTCCAATCTCCATTACAATTACTATATGATGTAGCATATAATTTTTTCAGATTGTAATTGTTATCTGACTCTTGCTACACAACAAATATTTTATAAAAATAAAGTCAATAGAATACAACAAACAATAAACTTGAGAAAAAAATAAACTTACAAACTTCTTAGAGAGGCGGTGAAAGGATATTAAGCCTATATAATAATAAATCTTCAAGTTCGATCTATTTGCTTTATTTATAGAACTTTGCTCCTACATAAAAATTGTAAATATCAGCAAGAAAGATTATAAACGATGACATGTAAAACAAGTTGTTTATTTACCTTAAATGCAAGATCCTCAAACATATCACAAAGTTTCTCCTAATCTGAAGGTCTGACATCCTGAAAAGGATTTTGGCGTGCGTCATCCTTGTTCTCGTACTTAATGTAATGCTCATGACATCTAAACTTATATTTCCAAAATGCATTACACATAAGCTCATCAACAATCTTTGTGATACCCCGTATTTACGTGTATTTTGATTAAGTAAATTATTACATTTATTAACATTATGAGTTTTTTTGTTTTAAATTTTAGATGATTTACGTGATATTATTTTAAGATTTTCAATTGTTAAATTCAATGTGTTTTCTTGTTATTAATTATTGTTCATTATTTAAATTGCTCTTTATTTTAAATTAGTTTATTGTTAGATTTAATTATTTTATTTTCATTTAAGCACTACATTTAAATTATTTTATTTAACTTGTTGTTTTGAAATCCTTTTCGTTGGATGATTTGTGTGACCCAAGATGTGAGGATTGTATCTCATTTCTTTCCCTCACTTTTTCTTTTTCATTTTTTCTTTTCCTCTTTTTCTTTTCTTTTTCCCCTCATTTTCGTTTCTCCTCTCTCTCTTCTCTCCCGCGTGCGAGCCCCTCTTTTTCTCCCTGTCTGTGCACCGTCCACCCTGCTCCTCCCGTGTGCATCATCGCCCCTCTCGTTTTCCTCCCCTCTGGCCGGCGATCTCACCCTCCGGTTTCCAGCCCCTCTCGAGCCGCCGTGAGCCCCCACGCACAACTTCAAGCCACAACACCTCTTGTGTTCGCAAGCCGCCATCGCGCCCCCATTGGCCACCATTTCTTCACAACACTATCAGCTATCCCCAGCTACCTAACCCACCCTTCCTCAGCTCTGATCCGCCACCGTTGAAATCCATCAAACTCCATTTCCATTTTGGGCTTTTTGGACTTCAACTGCCCTCTACACCGCCACCCACAGCCAACCACCACTACCATTAGCTTCACCGACATCCCCAAGCCATTCCCTAGTAATCTCAAGTCTTTGTTTGTCCCCGTTCAAGATCTTGCATTTTGGACCCACGGCCATAGTGCATTTTGCGCTGTTATGTTGTTGTGCCACCACCTCTTGCACCTCTGTGCCACCACATTGCTGTAAGTATTTTCTCAAAGAACGTTTGAGATTTAAATGTATTTTTGCACTAACTCATATGTATTGTGAACTGATTGGTTGTACCGGACTAAGTCCAAGGAGTAAGGGGGTCGGTTGGGTTGGAGGATGAAGTTGTTTGTATGACTGTACTAAGTTGGGATTTGTTGGTTGTTGGATATTTGTGTCGTGTCATGTACATTGCATATTTCACGTATGTTCATGTTTGTAAATGAAAACTGGGTTTTCACATACTTGCATACATGTTCATGTGTATACTTGAAATACTGGATTTTCATGTGAGAAATGATTTTGAGTATGTTTGAAATGATTGGATTGACTGTTTTGAGAGAAAGGAAAAGAGACTGTAGGGATGGTGGTAAGCAGGGTTGGTGGTATAGTCCCGCCTGCGATTCCCGCCTACGGTGCATGCTGTAGGGATGATGGTAAGTAAGGATGGTGGTAGAGTCCCGCATGTGATTCCCACCTACAGTGCTCTGATAAGTACCTATTGTGTGGAAAGGATATGTAGGGATGGTGGTAAGTAGGGATGGTGGTAGAGTCCCGCCTGTGATTCCCGCCTACGGTGGATGCGGTAGGGATGGTGGTAAGCAAAGATGGTGGTAGAGTCCCATCTATGATTCACGCCTACAGTGTCCGATAAATGATTATATTGTCGGTTTATGATTTAATGGTTACGAGCACCATTTTCTGGGAAAATGATTGGTTTATTGATTTGGGCCATTTACTGGGAAAATGGTGGGAAAATGTTTTTACGGATTCTATTTTTGGGTCAAATGGGGTTTTTTTTTTTTTTTTGCGTGTGTTGAAAAATAATCATTTTCTAGGAAAATGAGATTTTGGGGTCTGTTTGTTGGTTGCATTAATGCATGTTTATCTCGTGGGTTGTTTGGATTATACTTACCTACGGTACCGTTTTATGGTATCGCAGATTTTGATGCAGATGAGGACGACGAGCCTTAGGCTTTGGCTTCGCTGGAGGAGTGATTTAGGATTGCTCTCATGTATCGAGATTTATTTTCCTACTTGTTATGTATTTTCCCTTTGTAATATATTTTTCGGGATAACTGTATAACATTTTTTTAAACGTTTTACTTATGTAAATTTGTATTAAAAAAATTCTGGTACTTAGTTGATTTAGTTAAATTATCCACTACATTGTTCATTGTACACGGTTGCATGTACACACACTTGACACTATCGTTGGAATGCGTGACCGGGCTATCATCATCCCGACGTCACGATTCCTGCATTTCTGTACGTGGGAGTCTGGGCGTCACAGTCTTGCACTCCTCCCTCCAACCAAAATTTAGTTCAAAGTCATTCTTGAAAAAATAAGACTCACGAACAAATTAATTGCATATTCTATATTTTGCATAGACATTAAATAATTTGATAAATGAATTAAATAATTACCAAACAGCGCTTCTTAATAAACTATTTGACATCTTAGGAAACTTTTTGCCATGAACTCGTAGCCAAATGTGCATAAGTCAGTGAAAGAGCACCCAAATGAGAAGCAAACTAGGCTGCTGGTTCTTCTTCACCTCCAGTATGATCGTCATAAATGTTAACCTTCATCTTATCAGATTTACGATATTTTTCCAACGTCACGTCTGTGACAAACCGCTCATTTTCCACTCGATTGGTCACGCTAGTGACCAACTTTACAATAATTGTTTTTAAAAGCACTTGGCTATGTTTCTCGATTTGTGTAGGATGCAGAACTAGAGAAATGGTTTTTTGGGACGAATCATTTCGTCCCAAAAACCCCATTTTTGAAAACAATTCGTCTCTAAGCTGTCTCAAAACATTTTTTGAGACCAAATTTGATTTTCGTCCCAAAAGATACTTTTAGGGATGAAATTGGGAAGATCCATTCGTAGGCGTTCGAACGAGAATTTCTTCTGATACGAAACATTTTCATTCCAAAAACCCGTTCGAATGGAAATCATTCTGTTCAAACAAACCTGAATAGTTCGAACGTTACAAAAACTCTATTTGAACAACCGAATCGATTTGATCATATTCGAACGGACAAATGAGTAGCACGATTGCTACCAATTGACTCACTTAAAAATGAGTAGAACAAAGGCTATCTCTGTAACACCCCGTATTTTAGTATATTTTTATTGAAGGATTATTTTTATTTATTCAAAAAAAATTTATCCTCTTATTTTAAATTGGTTGGATTTTTAGTGAGTTTATTTCTATGATTTTAATTTGGTGAAAATTATTTTTATGTGCTTTCTTAATATTTATTTATTGTTGTGCATTTAAATTGCTTTTCATATTTAATTAATTACTGTGGGATTTAATTATTTCAATTTGACTTTACCATTACGTTTAAATTATTTTATTTAACTTGTGGTTTTAAAATCGTTTCCGTTGGATCATTTTCGTGACCCAAGTTATGAGGACTGGACCTCATTTCTTTCCCTCTATTTTTCTCTTTCCTCTCTTTCTTCTTTTCTTTTTCTCTTTTTCTTTCCTTTTTCTTTC